>NC_068442.1:38462370-38762370 GCF_023373465.1 Oncorhynchus keta
CATCTCTCTCTCTCATCTCTCTCTCTGCATCTCTCTCTCTCTCTCTCTCTCTCTGCATCTCTCTCTCTCTCTCTGCATCTCTCTCATCTCTCTCTCTCTCTCTCTCTCTCATCTCTGCATCTCTCTCTCTCTCTCTGCATCTCTCTCTCTCTCTCTCATCTCTCTGCATCTCTCTCTCTCTCTGCATCTCTCTCTCTCTCTCTGCATCTCTCTCTCTCTCTCTCTGCATCTCTCTCTCTCTCTCTCTCTGCATCTCTCTCTCTCTCTCTGCATCTCTCTCTCTCTCTCTCTCTCATCTCTCTCTCTGCATCTCTCTCTCTCTCTCTCTCTCTCTGCATCTCTCTCTCTCTCTGCATCTCTCTCTCTCATCTCTCTCTCTCTCTCTCTCTCTGCATCTCTCTCTCTCTCTCTCTCTCTCTGCATCTCTCTCTCTCTCTCTCTGCATCTCTGCATCTCTCTCTCTCTCTCTCTCTCTCTCTCTCTGCATCTCTCTCTCTCTCTCTCTCTGCATCTCTCTGCATCTCTCTCTCTCTCTCTCTCTGCATCTCTCTCTCTCTCTCTCTCTCTCTCTGCATCTCTCTCTCTCTCTCTCTCTCTGCATCTCTCTCTCTCTCTCTCTGCATCTCTCTCTCTCTCTCTCTCTCTCTGCATCTCTCTCTCTCTGCATCTCTCTCTCTCTCTCTCTCTGCATCTCTCTCTCTCTCTCTCTGCATCTCTCTCTCTCTCTCTCTCTCACCATCTCTCTCTCTCTCTCTCTCATCTCTCTCTCTCTGCATCTCTCTCTCTCTCTCTCTGCATCTCTCTCTCTCTCTCTCTCTGCATCTCTCTCTCTCTCTCTCTCTCTCTCTTCTCTCTCTCTCTGCATCTCTCTCTCTCTCTCTCTCTCTCTCTCTCTCTGCATCTCTCTCTCTCTCTCTCTCTCTGCATCTCTCTCTGCATCTCTCTCTCTCTCTCTCTCTCTGCATCTCTCTCTCTCTCTGTCTCTCTCTCTCTCTCTCTGCATCTCTCTCTCTCTCTCTCTTCTGCATCTCTCTCTCTCTCTCTCTCTCTGCATCTCTCTCTCTCTCTCTCTGCTCTTCATCTCTCTCTCTCTCTCTCTCTGCATCTCTCTCTCTCTCTCTCTCTCTGCATCTCTCTCTCTCTCTCTCTCCTCTCTCTCTCTCTTCTCTCTCTGCATCTCTGCTCTCTCTGCATCTCTCTCTCTCTGCATCTCTCTCTCTCTATCTCTCTGCATCTCTCTCTCTCTCTCTCTCTTGCATCTCTCTCTCTCTCTCTCTCTCTGCATCTCTCTCTCTCTCTCTCTCTGCATCTCTCTCTCTCTCTCTGCATCTCTCTCTCTCTCTCTCTGCATCTCTCTCTCTGCTCTCTCTCTCTCTCTCTGCATCTCTCTCTCTCTGCATCTCTCTCTCTCTCTCTCTCTCTCGCATCTCTCTCTCTCTCTCTCTCTCTCTCTGCATCTCTCTCTCTCTCTCTCTCTCTGCATCTCTCTCTCTCTCTCTGCATCTCTCATCTCTCTCTCTCTCTCTGCATCTCTCTCTCTCTCTCTCTGCATCTCTCTCTCTGCTCTCTCTGCATCTCTCTCTCTCTCTCTCTCTCTCTCGCATCTCTCTCTCTCTCTCTCTGCTCTCTCTCTCTCTCTCTCTCTGCATCTCTCTCTCTCTCTCTCTCTCTCTCTGCATCTCTCTCTCTCTCTCTCTGCATCTCTCTCTCTCTCTCTCTCTCTGCATCTCTCTCTCTCTCTCTCTGCATCTCTCTCTCTCTCTCTCTCTCTCTCTCTCTCTCTCTGCTCTCTCTCTCTGCATCTCTCTCATCTCTCTCTCTCTCTCTGCATCTCTCTCTCTCTCTCTCTCTCTCTCTCATCTCTCTCTCTCTCTCTCTCTGCATCTCTCTCTCTCTCTCTGCATCTCATCTCTCTCTCTCTGCTCTCTCTCTGCATCTCTCTCTCTCTCTCTCTCTCTCTCTGCATCTCTCTCTCTCTCTCTCTCTCTGCATCTCTCTCTCTCTCTCTCTCTGCATCTCTCTCTCTCTCTCTCTCTCTGCATCTCTCTCTCTCTCTCTCTGCATCTCTCTCTCTCTCTCTCTGCATCTTCTCTCTCTCTCTGCATCTCTCTCTCTCTTCTCTCTCTGCATCTCTCTCTCTCTCTCTCTCTGCATCTCTCTCTCTCTCTCTCTCTCTGCATCTCTCTCTCTCTCTCTCTGCATCTCTCTCTCTCTCTCTCTGCATCTCTCTCTCTCTCTGCATCTCTCTCTCTCTGCATCTCTCTCTCTCTGTCTCTCTCTCTGCATCTCTCTCTCTGCATCTCTCTCTCTCTCCTCTCTCTCTCTCTCTCTGCATCTCTCTCTCTCTCTCTCTGCATCTCTCTCTCTGCATCTCTCTCTCTCTGCACATCTCTCTCTCTCTGCATCTCTCTCTCTCTCTCTCTCATCTCTCTCTCTCTCTCTCTCTGCATCTCTCTCTCTCTCTCTGCATCTCTCTCTCTCTCTCTCTGCATCTCTCTCTCTCTCTCTCTCTCTGCATCTCTCTCTCTCTCTCTCTCTCTGCATCTCTCTCTCTCTCTCTCTCTCTCTGCCATCTCTCTCTCTCTCTCTCTCTCTGCATCTCTCTCTCTCTCTGCATCTCTCTCTCTCTCTCTCGATGCATCTCTCTCTCTCTCTCTCTCGATGCATCTCTCTCTCTCTCTCTCTCTCGATGCATCTCTCTCTCTCTCTCTCTCGTGCATCTCTCTCTCTCTCTCTCTCGATGCATCTCTCTCTCTCTCTCTCTCTCTGCATCTCTCTCTCTCTCTCTCTCTCTGCATCTCTCTCTCTATCTCTCTCTCTGCATCTCTCTCTCTCTCTGCATCTCTCTCTCTCTCTCTCTCTGCATCTCTCTCTCTCTCTCTCTCTGCATCTCTCTCTCTCTCTCTCTCTGCATCTCTCTCTCTCTCTCTGCATCTCTCTCTCTCATCTCTCTCTCTCTCTCTCTCATCTCTCTCTCTCTCTCTCTGCATCTCTCTCTCTCTGTCGATGCATCTCTCTCTCTCTGTCGATGCATCTCTCTCTCTCTGTCGATGCATCTCTCTCTCTATCAGGGCGGCAGGGTAGCCTAGTGGTTAGAGCGTTGGACTAGTAACCGAAAGGTTGCAAGTTCGAATCCCCGAGCTGACAATCAATCCTCAGGTTGTTTATAAAATATATAATCGATAATATATCAACCGCAAATGTCTTTCACAGTAGGAGAGGGAAAAGCAATACCTATCCAAACTCTGTTGCACAAGCAAAACTCATGTGACCACTTGACGCGATGTTATCGTTCTGGGTCATTTTTCTAAATAAAAGCCTGAAACTGTCTGAAGACTGACACCTTGAGGAAGCGATAGGAAAAGGAATCTGGTTCATATCCCTTTAAATCCAGCAACGGGAGGCTATGGAACATGGAGTTTTCAAAATAGAAGCCACTTCCTGTTTTGATTTTCCTCGGGGTTTCGCCTGCAATATCAGTTCTGTTATATTCACAGACAATATTTTGACAGTTTTGGAAACTTTAGAGTGTTTTCTATCCAATATTAATAATAATATGCATATATTAGCAACTGAGACTGAGGAGCTGGCCGTTTTATAATGGGCACATTTTCATCCAAGCTACTCAATACTGCCCCTGCAGCCATAAAAAGTTAAGACACTGATGCCCTTTGCAATCATGTACCTATGTGAGAGTGGATTCTCAGAAAACTAAATACAGCCACAGACTGTGTGGAAAATGATTTAAGACGGAAAGTCTCTCCAATACAACCCAACATTGCAGAGTTATGTGCATCCTTTCAAGCACACCCTTCTCATTAACCTGTGGGGAGTTATTCAGCATTTTCAATGAACCAATAGGGTTTTATTAAGTAAGATGGTTAAATAAAGAGCAAAATTATTGATTCGTTTTATTATAATTATTATTTGTGCCCTGGTCCTATAAGAGCTCTTTGTCACAACCCGGCTCGTGGGAAGAGGAACTCACACTCATTCTTATGTTTAATAAATGTATCGTATAGTGTGTGGTAAGCTTACAATGATGGCAAAAAAACATTTGAGAATGCACTGACCCTGGTTCTAGAGGGGGTACGCAGCTGGAGGTTGAATGTTTGAAGGGTACGGGACTATAAACATTTTGGGAACCACTAGGGCAACTTAAAATTGACCTCAGGCTCCCGTTTCTTTTGGCCCTCTTCATTTATACTGATATGCAAACACACTGCAAATGTGCCAGAAAACCAGTGCTGGCCGTAGGTCTGACTGAGCTCCTCTGTTCACTGACAGTGATCTCTACCCCGTTCAAGAAAATTGCAATAGACATTGTTGGACCCTTGGAGAAGAGTAGCATAGGTTACGAGTACATACTGGTGATCTGTGACTATGCCACCCGGTTCCCTGAATCCTTACCACTCCGTTCCATAACCACTACAAAAATAATCAGTGCTCTTGTTCAGCACTTCTCTTGTGTAGTAATCCCAGATGAAATCCTGACGACCAAGGGACAAACTTAATCTTGCGACTGGCGGTTCAGCTCCACCAACAGCTGAGCAACAAAAGCTTGAAGACCACTCCCTACTATCCCCAAAAACATGGGCTCGCAGAGAGGTTCAATCGAACGTTCAAGAACATGCTGAGTAAACTTGTGGCTGACACTGGCAAAGACTGGTATAACCCTTCCTGCTTTTTGCTTACAGAGAGGTGCCTCAGGCATCCACAGGTCAGAAGCCAGGAAGAACCAAGACCCTGGGACACATCAGTTTTAAGCCTGACTAGAACCCTGTGCGCCAGCATCCTTACCGTGTGCCTGAGAGGCTGGTGGTAGCCCTCAAGGAAGAGGTCCACAATATGATAAAGATTGATGTTGTCGAGCCATCGTCAAGTGAATGGAGGAGCCCCATTGTCATCATCCCAAAGAAGGATGGTTCTTTGCGTGTCCGCAGGTGAATTCCACCACCAAGTTTGATGCCTACCCCACATTAATGACATACTGGAGAAAATAGGTAGAGCTCATTACATCACCAGGTTGAATATCTGCAAAGGGTACTGGCAGGTTCCCCTGGACAAACAGTCTAAGGCCTACACTGCCTCCCGGGCTCTGTGGGGTCCTGCGACTTTCCAGAGGCTGATGGACAAGGTCCTCCAGGACTGTGATGACTGCTGTGCTACCTACTTGGACACTCTACAGCCACTCCTGTGAGGAGCACATACAGTATCTTAGCAGAGTCCTGGAGAGGATCCCTGATGCGAGCCTCATGCTTAACCTCCTGAAGTGTGAGTGTGCAAAACAAGAGACAAAGTACCTGGGTTACCAGCTGGGTAAGGGTGAAGTTCGGCCTCAGGTGGACAAAGTGGAAGCCATCAGGAACAGCCCTGGACTCAGAACCAAGATACAGATTAAGTTCTTCCTAGGTCTGGGAGGGTGGTACCAGAGATTCATTTCCCAGTTCTCCACCATCGCGGTTCCCCTGACCAACCTTGCTTCAAAACGTGGATAGTTGGATGGGCTATTTACAGATTGGCTGTGTACAGGTGCAGTGATCTGTGAGATGCTCTGACAGCTGGTGCTTAAAGCTAGTGAGGGAGATATGAGTCCAAGTGCCCACCAGATCCCTGACCTGAATCCAGACTATGAAGGACTGGAATACTCTCAACACCAGGCAGTATCTGAAACTCCAGCCCTTCTGATCCTGTGTCTGTCACAAGGCAGGAAAAGAAACGGCTCCCGAACATGGTCGCCGCAGGAGAGGAGGAAGGTAATGTGATGGAGTCCATCACGGGCAGCATTTAGTAAGCTAACACACCTACAGTGCCTTGCAAAAGTATTCGGCCCCCTTGAACTTTGCAACCTTTTGCCACATTTCAGGCTTCAAACATAAAGATATAAAACTATTTTTTTGTGAATAATCAACAACAAGTGGGACACAATCATGAAGTGGAACGACATTTATTGGATATTTCAAACTTTTTTAACAAAGTTAAACCTGGCCGTTCCTCTAAACTTTCAGCTCATACAAGGAGAAGACTGATCAGAGATGCAGCCAAGAGGCCCATGATCACTCTGGATGAACTGCAGAGATCTACAGCTGAGGTGGGAGACTCTGTCCATAGGACAACAATCAGTCGTATATTGCACAAATCTGGCCTTTATGGAAGAGTGGCAAGAAGAAAGCCATTTCTTAAAGATATCCATAAAAAGTGTTGTTTAAAGTTTGCCACAAGCCACCTGGGAGACACACCAAACATGTGGAAGAAGGTGCTCTGGTCAGATGAAACCAAAATTGAACTTTTTGGCAACAATGCAAAACGTTATGTTTGGTGTAAAAGCAACACAGCTCATCACCCTGAACACACCATCCCCACTGTCAAACATGGTGGTGGCAGCATCATGGTTTGGGCCTGCTTTTCTTCAGCAGGGACAGGGAAGATGGTTAAAATTGATGGGAAGATGGATGGAGCCAAATACAGGACCATTCTGGAAGAACCTGATGGAGTCTGCAAAAGACCCGAGACTGGGACGGAGATTTGTCTTCCAACAAGACAATGATCCAAAACATAATTTAAAATTTTACCTTTATTTAACCAGGCAAGTCAGTTAAGAACATATTCGTATTTTCAATGATGGCCTGGGAACAGTGGGTTAACTGCCTGTTCAGGGGCAGAACGACAGATTTGTACCTTGTCAGCTCGGGGGTTTGAACTCGCAACCTTCCGGTTACTATTATATTATTATTATTATTATTTATTTATTTACTAGTCCAACGCTCTAACCACTAGGCTACGCTGCCGCCCCGTAAAGCAAAATCTACAATGGAATGGTTCAAAAATAAACATATCCAGGTGTTAGAATGGCCAAGTCAAAGTCCAGACCTGAATCCAATCGAGAATCTGTGGAAAGAACTCAAAACTGCTGTTCACAAATGCTCTCCATCCAACCTCACTGAGCTCGAGCTGTTTTGCAAGGACGAATGGGAAAGAATGTCAGTCTCTCGATGTGCAAAACTGATAGAGACATACCCCAAGCGACTTACAGCTGTAATTGCAGCAAAAGGTGGCGCTGTACTCAGCTACGTTAGCAATGTGGGTCGACACAAGTTAATCTAGCGATTTCAGTTCATACATAACACACATTCTTACCTCCCTGCAGATACAGTTTGGTATGGTATAAAGGATATACAGATAAGATTTCATGTTTAATTTAAGTGATGTCTTTTGTACTTATCAATGTTTTGAGTAATTTGTTTGCTTGTTTCTGTTCCTCCCTCTCCGTCTCTGTAGCTTCCGAGAATGCTGGAATAAGGATGCAAGCTATGGCAATTGGGCTGGCTTTGTAGTGCATGTCCCGAATTGAACACCCATGTGAATGGATGTGTTGGAAAACACCATGACAGTAGCGGTGGGGTTACGTAAATGTATTATATTATGGTGTTATGAGAAGTCGATTGCAAATGTACATTTAAGATAATCATATAATTAATTATCTGAGTGGAAAATGTATGTTTTGTGTGTAATGGCTTGATGAATTAATGAGTTTGGAAAGTCCCCCTACATAAGGAGCCCCTATCAGTTCAAAATTGGGATTTTTCCATTGATTGGACAGTACTAGTTATTTGAGTATACTTTTGCGGCAGTACTGTTTTTTGGGGAAATCACTATGTAAATAAACATCCATGCACATAACCAATAGCGGTGCCGCAAAAACATTTGTTTTTTAGTTTAAGTTTAATATAGGCTTAAGTTTCAGATAAGGTTTTTCAGTTCAGCCTTCTGGCCTACTCTACGCGATAGTCCCTGCTTAGACATTGCATTCATGTGCCGTGACATCAACTGAGCTGGGGTGGACAATGAACAAGGCAGGACAACATTTAATGCAATGTTCCCATGACATCAGCTAGCAGAGTATAACGAAAGATCTCAATTGCATACTCCTCACGTTTGCTCTCCTCAAAACCTATTGGATGAGAACCAGAGGTCCCGCCCCTCTGACCACCTCCAATGGGATTTGAGGAGAGGGTAAGAGGGGTATGCAATTGAGATCTTTCCCATGTCATTAGAGAGTGAGACTCAACACTCTACTAAACTGATTTCTCATACATTGTAACTTCGGATATTAAAAGGGTAAATCTGCGGTTGCTACTTCCATTCTTAGACTTGATATGTATTGATTATTTATAAAAGCCTCATGAGCTTAGTTCAACTGTCGTACACCATCAAAACCCAAAATATACAATTATTTTTCTAAACAAATTGTGAAAAAAGTAAATGTAAACAAACATGTAGCCTCGAAACATGGTTAAAATTATATTTTTTTAAATCACGGATGGTCAGACAGAGCTATGCATGCAATGAATATGAATTTGAGTGGTTACATTTCTCCAGCCCTATCCATCAGTGTTTTACTAAAACAGGGGCAAGTGTTACGTTCCCCAGTTTCGGTGTTGTGGTTTTGTTTGTTTGTGTATGTTTCAGGATGGATTCCTGAAATTCCCCCAAGCAGCTGATTGGTCGGCCCCATTGCAAATTGGAGCTGACCACGCCCTCTCGTCAGAGGATACAGCTGTATCCCATTACAGACTCCTTCTCCAGCGAGAAAAAGCCAGTGTTCCATTGTTAGAGAGAGAATATTAGTTTGTCCAATGTTGGTTGTTGCTGAGATAACTTATTAGTATGTCCTGTGTTGGTCAATAGGATGCAGTTTCTTTTATTATTGACGTTGTTTGTGTTCTTCTGTTTCATTTGTTCCCAGGGGGGAGGCACCTAGGGAGTGCTTAGGCAAGAGGCCTGCGGCATACATAGCCAGTAGTATTTACTGTCTATACACACTAGGTAAGACCTGGGCGGACCACCCCTTGTATTTTGGTTAGCACACCAGGTGGTGCTAAGTTAGGTAAGTAGTGGGTAGGCAGGTAAGGTAGGAGGGGGCTTTGACATTTACTTTCTTTGATTTGGTTCCGTTCAGCCCCTTTTCCCCAAATTTACCGTGTGAAGGAATAATTTCCCAGTAAACGGTAAATTATCTGCCTTTGTCATCCTTACTCGCACCTACAATCCCATACCTCTTTCACTCCACGGGGAGATGAGTTGGAGCAGGGTGTTGCGTTCCCTTTTCCTAGTGGCGTACGTAACAGCAAGGAAAACGATTTGCTATCGTTTCAAATGCGGATTAAATCAAATCAAATCAAATATATTTATATAGCCCTTCGTACATCAGCTGATATCTCAAAGTGCTGTACAGAAACCCAGCCTAAAACCCCAAACAGCAAGCAATGCAGGTGTAGAAGCACGGTGGCTAGGAAAAACTCCCTAGAAAGGTCAAAACCTAGGAAGAAACCTAGAGAGGAACCAGGCTATGTGGGGTGGCCAGTTCTCTTCTGGCTGTGCCGGGTGGAGATTACAACAGAACATGGCCAAGATGTTCAAATGTTCATAAATGACCAGCATGGTCGAATAATAATAAGGCAGAACAGTTGAAATTGGAGCAGCAGCACGGCCAGGTGGACTGGGGACAGCAAGGAGTCATCATGTCAGGTAGTCCTGAGGCATGGTCCTAGGGCTCAGGTCCTCCGAGAGAGAGAAGGAAAGAGAGAATTAGAGAGAGCACACTTAAATTCACACAGGACACCGAATAGGACAGGAGAAGTACTCCAGATATAACAAACTGACCCTAGCCCCCCGACACAAACTACTGCAGCATAAATACTGGAGGCAGGAGGGGTCAGGAGACACTGTGGCCCCATCCGAGGACACCCCCGGACAGGGCCAAACAGGAAGGATATAACCCCACCCACTTTGCCAAAGCACAGCCCCCACACCACTAGAGGGATATCTTCAACCACCAACTTACCATCCTGAGACAAGGCTGAGTATAGCCCACAAAGATCTCCGCCACGGCACAACCCAGACAAGATGATCACATCAGGGACTCAACCCACTCAGGTGACGGACCCCTCCCAGGGACGGTATGAGAGAGCCCCAGTAAGCCAGTGACTCAGCCCCTGTAATAGGGTTAGAGGCAGAGAATCCCAGTGGAGAGAGGGGAACCAGCCAGGCAGAGACAGCAAGGGCGGTTCTTTGCTCCAGAGCCTTTCCGTTCACCTTCCCACTCCTGGGCCAGACTACACTCAATCATATGACCCACTGAAGAGATGAGTCTTCAGTAAATACTTAAAGGTTGAGACCGAGTTTGCATCTCTGACATGGGTAGGCAGACCGTTCCATAAAAATGGAGCTCTATAGGAGAAAACCCTGCCTCCAGCTGTTTGCTTAGAAATTCTAGGGACAATTAGGATGGTGCTACAAAGTATTAACTTAAGGGGGCTGAATAATTTTGCACGCCCAATTTTTCAGTTTTTGATTTGTTAAAAAAGTTTGAAATATCCAATAAATGTCGTTCCACTTCATGATTGTGTCCCACTTGTTGATTCTTCACAAAAAAATGACAGTTTTATATCTTTATGTTTGAAGCCTGAAATGTGGCAAAAGGTTGCAAAGTTCAAGGGGGCCGAATACTTTCGCAAGGCACTGTATGTTCTTCAAAAGAGAGATCAGGGTCCAGAGTAACGCCGAGGTCCTTCAGTTTTATTTGAGACGACTGTACAACCAGATGCTTGCAGGAGCTATCTTGGCATTGAGGAAAAATATAGTTACAGTTAAGATCATGTTGACTTCAAAGCCAGAACAAATGCAAAACGAAGTACAATTCATAAGGCTATTTGGGGCAAAAGTTGGGAGGTTCAAAGTTGCTACACTTGATCATGTAAATAAATCCAGCAAGAGTACAGGGGGAAAAAACATGATGCTGTCACAATGACAGAACATGCTGGTACTATAGGTTGGGGGAGTGAAAAATATGCAGCAGACTACATGCATGAATGGTTGAGTCGACTCCTGTGTGACTGGACGCTTTGCTGGCACCTCCAGAACTTGGCTGTAAGGGAATGAAAGCAGAAGTTTATGTTGGTACATCACTCAGAAGATACAGTAGGAAGTTAATTCTCTAGATAAATCAAATGCACACCGATATTGTATAATACTGTCCAAAATATTTACTATGATCCAAAAATATTGCTTGATTGGCCATTTACAGATTTTAGGTGTCTGCGTAGGCAAGTTAAGTTGTATTGTCAAGTGCACAAGTACAGTGAAAGGACTTTCTTACAACATTCCAGTAATCAATATCCGTAATACTATAAAGTAAATAGAACAAAAACACACAAGAAATATGAACACAAGAAAGTAAGTAAGCTATATACAGGGTGGGTGCCAATACCATATTTACAATGTGGAGGGATACTGGAGGGGGAGGGTTATATATGTATAGGGCTAAGATGACTACGCATCAGAATATATGATAAGAGTAGCAGCAGCGTATATGATGATTGTATGCGAGAGTGTGTGAGCCAATGAAGGGAGTAGTGTATGTGTGAGAGGTGTGTGTGTGAGTGAGTCGTCTGTGTGTGTGTGAGTGAGTCATCCGTGTGTGAGTGAGTAGTCTGCGTGTGTGTGTGTGTGTGTGTGTGAGTAGTCTGCGTGTGTGTGTGAGTAGTCTGTGTGTGTGAGAGAGTGAGGAGTGTGTTGTGTGTGTGTGTGTGTGTGTGTGTGTGTGTGTGAGTAGTCTGTGTGTGTGAGAGTGAGGAGTGTGTGTGAGTGAGTAATCTGTATGTGTGAGTGTGTGTGTGAGTAGTCTGTGTGTGAGAGTGAGGAGTGTGTGTGAGTAGTCTGTCTGTGTGTGTGTGTGAGGGAGAGTAGTCTGTGTGAGTAGTCTGCCTGTCTGTGTGAGTGAGTAGTGTGTCTGTGTGAGACATTTTTCACAAGAGACTAATGCAGTCTAATCTAAGCGGGACTGCAGTAAAGTAGTCATATGCACTCAACTTCCACCCAGTTTGCCAGAGAAGGAATCCCAACACTTGTTCCACTGTCATATCCTTTATTATGTACCACTTACCAAGCAATCAAGGCCTTTTGACACGACATCACAACCATTGCTGGTGCAGACTCTCTACGCCCATCTCTGCCATTATAGTAATTCAAGGCAAACTTGTGGCTGGGCCCAACAGGAAGTTTGGGTGGTGGTAGGGTCCTGCAGAAAAGATTGTAACAAAGATTGTGGCATTTACAAAGTGTACAAACACCATCCTTTCCTCCCCTCCCATCTGAGTGTCATGCAAAACCTGCTGAAAACGTTCTGCCTAAATTGATTCTTAGCTGTCATCAAACATTAAAGACATGAATGAGCTGCCACTAACCTCTTTGCAATCTCACCGTAACGCAACTGTAGCTTTGCTTGCAGATCATGCTGTGGACATTTGATGAGGTGAATTAAGAGTAATAACTTGCTTTTAAAGAGTCTTCCATTTCCAACATACAATGTCAGCAAACTATAGTAACAAGCCACCTGGCTAGCTAACGTTAGCTGTGTCCTTAGGCAGTTCGACAGATTTGTACCTTGTCAGCTGGGGCTTTCGATCTTCCAACCTTCCGGTTACTAGTCCAACGCTCTTACCACTAGGCTACCTGCTCTAACGTTGCCCCTCGGCCCTAGATTTAGCTCGAGGGAACAAGTGAACAACATGGTCATTTGCGGGGTTGATACAACCCGCAATTCAATACAAGCTGTAGTCACCTGTCAAATTAGTGACGGACATTCCGTCTCTTTTCAGTGAGCCGACTCGTTCGGCTCAGTTCAACAAAAAGAACCGGCTCTTTTGGCTCCCAAACGGCTCTTTAAAAAAAATATGTTTTGTATTTTTTTCAAGTCAAACAGTTTGTGATAGTTTGACTATGATTGGTGTTAAAACAATTATAATTAAATTAAACCATACTCTACCTTAACCACAATGTATTTAAAAATGCATCGGTTTGTTATGATAAATAAATATTAAACATTTTGCATTTAAAGTATTGTAATGACCTGACTAGATCATAAAGGAACAATTGTCCAGACAGAGGTTTGAGTTTACGAATTGACGGTTTATTAAACCAACTTTACACAGGCTACTGTTTGGCCGTAGCCCACGCCAAATAAATGAAAGATAACCCACAATCCAATCGTGACCTTCTCTTGTGAAGCCCAGACGTAAGAGAGAGAACAAAGGCTAAACCTGGTCTTAACTTCCAATGCTCCATCCCCCTGCCCAACCCCCCTCCACGCCACTCCGCCAACCGCCAGGATTCCCAGCATCAGAACATTCCAGGCATTCAAGTGATTGGCAGATACCAGGTTGATTGGCATGTCGGACCCCGCGAACACTGGGTACTGGTGAGTAGAACACAACCACTTACTAGCCTAACACATAACACACAGCTGTCTGTGCGGGTTGCTACAGTATAACTTTTTAATGTATATAAACAATGTGCATATAAATGTAACCATTCAAAACTAATACAATCTGAACAACATAATAATAGAATATTGCACCATATTAAAGAAAAATAAATAACAATGTGCAAAACTGGTCCCACTTTTCTCTCTCTTCTTGATTGCCATGTTATAACCAGCAGCACACAGCAATGCTGACCATATTTTGCTTTTATGAGAGATTTGCATTCAGAAATGCAAGCTGCCTCACTTGAGGGGCTGATGCGGTTTCTTCGCTCAGTAATTATTTGTCCAGTTTTCGAGAAGACCCTCTCAGAGGGAACAGATGTGGCCACTATGCAGAGTCTCCCTGTCATGACTTTAGTAAGCCACGGGTAGACAGAGGCCTTGTTCTTCCACCAGCTCAGAGGATCTCTTACAATCAGGTTGATTGTTTGGGTAAGACATGGATGATGAATCCATTTTAAAATGTTCATGTCTTTGGTTATGTTAGCTGCATTGCCGCTAACACAACAGACCACTTTTCCATCTACTTGACATTCTCTGGCCACTCTCAACAGTTCCTCTGCCAAGTTCACTGAGGTGTGTCTGTCGCTGAACTCAAAGCAGTTTGGAAGACAGCTAGACATCGAAAAATCTTCAATGAAGTGACATGTAACCGACGTACAAGAAGTGGTTACCCTTGATGTCCAGCAGTCAGTGGTGAGGCAAACTGCAGTAGCTTTTGGACTCTTTCCCACGCTGAGGCCTGTGTGCTCTCATACAGTTGTGGAATAAGTGATTTTGAAAGGGTTTTCCTGCTTGGAATTGTGTACATTGGATTTAGACTATTGCTATCATTTCTAAAACCTCTGTCCTCCACGGTTGAAAATGGCTGGAAATCGGTGGCAGTCATTTTAGCCAATGCAATATCAATTTGGCCTTGTTTTGCTACAGACAGACTTTGGTATAAACTGCTCCATAGAAGACTGCGTTGCTGTGGGTTACGGAGTAGGCCTACTAGAGTGAGTGGATACATCTCCACGTGTGGAGGTGCTGGCTCCACCACTATCACTAGCAGGCCCGCTAGTTTCTCAAAGCTCCACTATAGTTCACAGTTGGGTGCACAGTTCGCATATGCCGGTGTAGGTTGTGGGTAGAACCAGCTTTATATGAGATTTTGTTTTGGCAAATTCTTCACTGTGCTCTAACATTGTCTACATTATTAAAATGCATCCAAATGATACTGTGCTTCCGACTAATTTTCCAGCTGTTGTTTTCACAGCTGTCGTTACTCTCTCTTCTCGGCTGCTAAGTGTGTGAATGTGAGTGAGTTGGCTTTGCCCTCCCACATGCATCTTTAGTTCATTGGTTGACACTGCGTGTCTGACAGGAACAACAGGTGAGTCTGTTAGTCTGAGCACAACAGTCAGGATGAATTTGTGTGCACTTGTGCATTTAGGCCTATATTATTATTATTTATTTTTTTCGTTCTTTGAAATAGTTAATTTTATTCATTTAAATCTTTTGATTATTCATATCTTCATTTTTTTATAAATAGATTTGGCTCTTCTGATATGCGAGCCGGCTCCCAACGTTCACCTACAAAAGCCGGCTCTAAGCATATGCCTAAATGGCAGTGGTGGAAAAAGTACCCAGTTGTCATACTTGAGTAAAAGTAAAGATACCTTAATAGAAAATGACGCAAGTAAAAGTGAAAGTCACCCAGTAAAATACTACTTGAGTAAAAGTCTAAAAGTATTTGGTTTTAAATATACTTAAGTATCAAAAGTAAATGTATTTGCTAAATACTTACGGGTTAAAAGTATACATCTTTTCAAATTCAGATTCCTTATATTAAACAAACCAGACCCTTTTCTTGTTTTTTACATTTACGGTCTGCCAGATCAGAGGCAGTAGGCATGACCAGAGATGTTCTCTTGAGTGTGTGAATTAGAAAATATTTCTGTCCTGCTAACCATTCAAAATGTAATGCGTAGTTTTAGGTGTCAGGAACTATGTATGGAGTTAAAAGTTCATAATTATCTTTAGGAATGTAGTGAAGTAAAAGTTGGCAAAAATATAAATAGCAAAGTACAGATACCACAAAAAACGACTTAATTATGGCAAGGAGTCGCCTAAAGGGAACATCCCCTCCCATTCAGCTTTAAAGGTGGCACGGAAAATTCAAAAAATATTCTTTAGAAATATTTAACTTTCACACATTAAGTCCAGTACAGCAAATGAAAGATAAGCATCTTGTTAATCTACCCATCGTGTCCGATTTTTAATTTTTTTTACAGCGAAAACACAACATATATTTATGATAGATCACCACCAAATTCAAAAACACACACAGACATTTTTCACAGCCAAGGATAGAGTCACAAAAGTAGAAATATAGATAAAATGAATCACTAACCTTTGATTATCTCCATCAGATGACACTCATAGGACATCATGTTATACATGTATTGGGTGTTTTGTTCGATATTGTGCATATATATATATATGAAAAAATCTCAGTTTACATTGGCGCGTTATGTGCAGTAATGTTTTGATTCCAAAACATCCTGTGATTTTGCAGAAATACTCACAATAAACATTGATAAAAGATGCAAGTGTTATTCACAGAATTAAAGATAAACGTATCCTTTATGCAACCGCTGTGTCAGATTTAAAAAAAACTTTACGGAAAAATAATAATCTGAGAACGGAGCTCAGAACACAAAGAAATAGCCGCCATTTTGGCGTCAACAGAAGCTACCTTTGAATATCTTCATCAGAAGGCAGTTCCAGGAATCCCAGTTCAACAAGAATCCCAGTTCAACAATAAATGACTGATTTGATTTGTTCCATAAAGCCCATAATTTAGCCACTTGTTAATAGCTTGTTCAGCCCAGCATTCAATCCTCAAAAAGCATGAGCAATCCCTGCACAAGTCCCTCATCTTGGAATCTCCCTCTGACACACTGCTGCAACATGACCATAAATGTTCCACCTGAAGCAGCGCAGTGGATTCAACACAAAAGCTCTAACAGGATAACTGATGTATCCTAACACGACTTTGTCCGGTAGAGACTGAATCAAAAATAAAAATGACTGCCAGCTGTGCCATCAGAGTCCCTGGCTTCGCGCCCAGGCTCTGTCGTAACCGGCCGTGACCGCGAGGTCCGTGGGGCGACGCACAATTGGCCTAGCGTCGCCCGGGTTAGGGAGGGCTTGGTCGGTAGGGGTGTCCTTGTCTCATCGCGCACCAGCGACTCCTGTGGCGGGCTGGGCGCAGTGTGCGCTAGCCAAGGTGGCCAGGTGCATGGTGTTTCCTCCGGCGCATTGGTGCGGCTGGCTTCCGGGTTGGATGCGCACTGTGTTAAGAAGCAGTGCGGCTTGGTTGGGTTGTGTATCGGAGGACGCATGACTTTCAACCTTCGTCTCTCCCGAGCCAGTACGGGAGTTGTAGCGATGAGACAAGATAGTAGCTACTACAACAATTGGATACCACGAAATTGGGGAGAAAAAGGGGTAAAAAATCAAATAAAAACTAAAAAAAACTAAAAACGACTGACAGTGACTGATCTGATGAAGATTCTCTGGTCTGATGAAACCAAGATTGAACTCTTTGCCCTGAATGCCAAGCGTCACATCTGGAGGAAAGTACATGGAGATCCTTGATGAAAACCTGCTCCAGAGCGCTCAGGACCTCAGACTGGGGCAAATGTTCACCTTCCAACAGGACAACAACCCTTAGCACACAGCCAAGACAATGCATGAGTGGTTTCGGGATAAGTCTCTGAATGTCCAAGCCAGAGCCCAGACTTAAAACCGATCGAACATCTCTGGAGAGACCTGCATTGTTTCCCACCCACCACTGGCCAACCCCCTCTTTTATGCTACTGCTACTCTCTGTTCATCATATACGCATAATCACTTTAACCATATCTACATTTACATACTACCTCAATAAACCTGACTAACCTGACTAATCTGTATGTAGCCTCGCTACTGTATATAGCCTGTCTTTTTACTGTTGTTTTATTTCTTTACCTAACTATTTTTCACCTAATACCTTTTTTGCACTCTCGGTTAGAGCCTGTAAGTAAGCATTTCACTGTAAGTTCTACTCCTGTTGTATTCGGTGCACGTGACAAATAAACTTTGATTTGATTTGAAATAGCTATGCAGCGACGCTCCCCATCCAACCTGACAGAGCTTGTGAGGATCTGCAGAGAAGAATGGGAGAAACTACCCAAATACAGGTGTGCCAAGCTTGTAGTGTCATACCCAAGAAGACTCAAGGCTGTAATTGCTGTAGCAAAATGTAAAAAATGTCAACGGGTCTGAATACTTTCCTAAATCACTGTACACATACAGAGACAGAGGGGCGATGTTTCACTCGGTCGGATGCTTTCTCTGGTGAGACAATTTTTATTTGTCACATACGCATGTTTAGCAGATGTTATTGCGGGTGTAGAAAAATGCTTGTGATTCTTAGCTTCAACAGTACAGTAATATCTAACAAATAATATCTAACAATTTCACAACAATACACACAATACACACAAATCTAAAGTAAAGGAATGGAATTAAGAATATAGAATTATTTGGGCAAGCAGTGTCAGAGCGGCATTTTTTAATATATTTTTTTTATTTCACCTTTATTTAACCAGGTAGGCTAGTTGAGAACAAGTTCTCATTTGCAACTGCGACCTGGCCAAGATAAAGCATAGCAGTGTGAACAGACAACACAGAGTTACACATGGAGTAAACAATTAACAAGTCAATAACCCAGTAGAAAAAAAGGGGAGTCTATATACATTGTGTGCAAAAGGCATGAGGAGGTAGGCGAATAATTACAATTTTGCAGATTAACACTGGAGTGATAAATGATCAGATGGTCATGTACAGGTAGAGATATTGGTGTGCAAAAGAGCAGAAAAGTAAATAAATAAAAACAGTATGGGGATGAGGTAGGTAAAAATTGGTGGGCTATTTACCGATAAACTATGTACAGCTGCAGCGATCGGTTAGCTGCTCAGAAAGCAGATGTTTGAAGTTGGTGAGGGAGATAAAAGTCTCAAACTTCAGCGATTTTTGCAATTCGTTCCAGTCACAGGCAGCAGAGAACTGGAACGAAAGGCGGCCAAATGAGGTGTTGGCTTTAGGGATGATCAGTGAGATACACCTGCTGGAGCGCGTGCTACGGATGGGTGTTGCCATCGTGACCAGTGAACTGAGATAAGGCGGAGCTTTACCTAGCATGGACTTGTAGATGACCTGGAGCCATTGAATAAGATAAAGTAGAATAGGATAGAATACAGTATACACATATGAGATGAGTAATGCAAAATATGTAAACATTATTAAAGTGACTAGTGTTCCATTATTAGAGAGGCCACTGATTTAAAATATATGTATATAGGGCAGCATCCTCTAATGTGCCAGTAATGGCTATTTTACAGTCTGATGGCCTTGAGATTGATGTTTTTCAGTCTCTCAGTCCCAACTTTGATGCACCTGTACTGACCTCGCCTTCTGGATCATAGCGGGGTGAACAGGTAGTGGCTCGGGTGGTTGTTGTCCTTGATGATCTTTTTGGCCTTCCTGTGACATCAGGTGCTGTAGGTGTCCTTGAGGGCAGGTAGTTTGCCCCCGGTGATGCATTGGGCAGATCGCACCACCCCCTGGAGTGCCCTGCGTTTGCGGGCGGTGCAGCTGCCGTACCAGGCGGTACAGAAGTAAAATTATAAAAACACAGAGACGAAAGAGTTCCTTTTTCTCTTGGTACATTTCTTGAGGAAACCTTGTCATCCATGAATATGTGCCACTGGGTGAATGTGCTGCTAAAAAAAGCCAATCCGGGCGAACATAAAGAACAAACACTGTTCATGATTCCACTCGTTCGCAAAGAAGGCAAGTGTGATTAGAACTGTCAAATCAAGAATATAAGTGTTCTGAGCATTGATCAATGCTGGGAGCAATATTTAGATGTTGACATGTCATTTATTTTGTTTACAAAATTTATATTTTGCACTATTCATTAATTTTTCAAATTAGAAAAAAATAACGAAATCCGGACCTCGTTGTCCTCATATGTAGTTATGGCCATGAGAGCCCTTTATTTCAACAGAAGGCTCTGGTCTGGCCCGTAGACTATACAGACGGTCAGACCTATTTTAAGAGTTCTGTGTCAGGTGATAAATTGTATAAACAATATAATATGTCATGTTATTACATGAATTTGCATTAAAAGATGGCTTGATGTCTGACAGGATGGTTATTGCTTGAAATACTATTTAAACTAAATTTCACCTTCATGGCATAAGAATGAGTGTGTTTTTGTCACAACCCGGCTCGTGGGAAGTAAACAAGGAGCTCTTATAGGACAAGGGTATAACAACACAAGGCGAGATCCAGATGCAGACACAGGAGGCAGATGGTCTGAACTCTGATATTTATTATAATCCAAGAGGTAGGCAAAAGGCAGGTCAGGGAGGGGCAAGAGTTCATAGCCAGGGCAGAGTCCAAAATGGTACAGGGCGGCAGGCAGGCTCAAGGTCAGGGGCAGGCAGAGTGGTCAGGCAGGCGGGCTCAGAGTCAGGACAGGCAAGGCAAAGGAAGACGAGAGAACAAATAGGAGCTGAGAGAAAAACACTGGTTGACTTGGTTGAACTGGCACAGACAGAAAACGGGTATAAATAATGGGGAAGATGGGCGTAATTTTTCTCTTTATTTAGCCATCTTACAAATAAAACCTTATTGGTTCATGAAAAACTGTCACCATAGGATAAACTTTCTAGGGCAGGCGTTCCGCTGGCGGAACCCCACCACAACATTCCGCTGATAAGGCAGCGCGCGAAATTCCAAAATATTTTTGGGAAATATGTAACTTTCACACATTAACAAGCCCAATACAGCAAATGCAAGATAAACATCTTGTTAATCTACCCATCATGTCCGATTTAAAAAATGCTTTACAGCGAAAGCACAACATATCACAGCCAAGTCAAAAAAACACAGCCATTTTTCCAGCCAAAGATAGGAGTCACAGAAAGCAGAAATATAGATCAAATTAATCATTAACCTTTGATGATCTTCACAATACATGTATGTTTTGTTCGATAATATTCTTATTTATATCCAAAAATCTCAGTTTACATTGGCGCGTAACGTGCAGTAATGTTGTGATTCCAAAACATCCAGTGATTTTACAGAAATACTCATAGTAAACATTGATAAAATATACAACTGTTAGTCACAGAATTAAAGATAGACTTCTCCTTAATGCAACCGCTGTGTCAGATTTTTAAAAAACTTTACGGAAAAAGCATAATCTGAGAACGGCGCTCAGAGCCCAAAACAGCCAGAGAAACATCCAACATTTTTGAGTCAACAGAAGTTAGAAATAACACCATAAATATTCACTTACTTTTGATGATCTTCATCAGAAGGCACTCCCAGGAATCCCAGTTCGACAAATAAATGACTGAACGGTTCCATAAAGTCCATCATTTATGTCCAAATAGCCACTTGTTGTTAGCGTGTTCAGCCCAGTAATCTTCATGAGGCGCTGGCACTTCGTCCAGATAAAAACTTGAAATGTTCCATTACAGTCCTTTAGAAACATGTCAAACGATGTGTTGAATCAATCGTTAGTATGTTTTAAACATAAAACATCAATAATGTTCCAACCGGAGAATTCCTATGTCTGAAGAAAAGCAATGGAACGAGAGGTAACTCTGTCGGGAGCGCTCATCATGAGACCAAGGCACTATGCCAGACCACTGACTCAAAGAGGTCTCATGAGCCCCTCCTTTATAGTAGAATCCTCACTCAAGTTTCTAAAGACAGTTGACATCTAGTGGAAGCCATAGGAAGTGCAACTTGACTCCATAGACACTGTGTATTCGGTAGGCCAAACTTGGAAAAACTACAAACCTCAGATGTCCCACTTCCTGGTTGGATTTTCTCAGGGTTTCGCCTGCCATATGAGTTCTGTTATACTCACAGACATCATTCAAACAGTTTTAAAAACTTCAGAGTGTTTTCTATCCAATACTTATAATACTATGCATATATTAGCATCTGGGACAGAGTAGGAGGCAGTTCACTCTGGGCACGCATTTCACCCAAAAGTGAAAATGCTGCCCCCTATCCCAAAAGAGTTCATGAGAAGGGTGTGCTTGAAAGGATGCACATAACTGCAATGTTGGGTTGTATTGGAGAGAGTCTCAGTCTTAAATAATTTTCCATACACAGTCTGAGCGTGTATTTAGTTTTCATGCTAGTGAGGGCCAAGAATCCACTCTCACATAGGTAAGTGGTTGCAAAGGGCAACAATTTGCCAAGCTAAGAACCTCTGAGCGCAGCCTTGTCCAGAAATCTGGCAGTGGCTTCTGATTAAATTACATTTTCACAGAACCGCTTGTTTCAATTTCGATGACACTCTCTTGTTCAGATATCGGTAAGTGGACTGGAGGCAGGGCATGAAAAGGATAACAAATCCAGTTGTTTGCGTCATCCGTTTTGGGAAACTACCTGCGGAATTGCACACCCAGCTCACAGGGCTTCGGTATATCACTTTTTTTTAAACCTTTATTTAACTAGGCAAGTCAGAACAAATTCTTATTTCCAATGACAGCCTAGGAAGAGTGGGTAAACTGCCTTGTTCAGGGGCAGATCAACAGATTTTCACCCTATTGGCTACAGGGATTTGATCTTGCAACCTTTCGGTTATTAGTCCAACGCTCTAACCACTAAAAACGCTCTAACCACTAAGCTACTCGCCTCCCCAATTTGGTATTGTCTATAAGCTTGAGTGCTACACAAAAATTCATACAATGATGGAAAGACCTGTGTGTTGTCCTTGTTAATGCAGACAGAAAAGAGCTCCAACTTCTTAATCATAGCCTCAATTTTGTCCCGCACATTAAATATAGTTGCAGAGAGTCCCTGTAATCCTAGATTCAGATCATTCAGGGGAGAAAAAACATCACGCAGATAGGCCAGTCGTGTGAGAAACTCGTCATCACTCAAGCGGTCAGACAAGTGAAAATTATGGTCAGTAAAGAAAACTTTAAGCTCATCTCTCAACTTTAAAAAACCTGCCAATACTTTGCCCCCTGATAACCAGCGCATGTATGTTGTAAAAGCGTTACATGGTCACTGCACATATCATTGCATAATGCAGAAAATACACGAGATTTCAGGGGCCTTGATTTATCAAAGTTAACCTTTTTCACTGTAGTGTCCAAAACATCTTTCAAGCTGTCAGGCATTCCCTTGGCAGCAAAAGCCTCTTGGTGGATGCTGCAGTGTACCTAAGTGGCGCCGGGAGCAAATGCTTGCATTCACGTTACCACTCCACTATCTCTCCCTGTCATTGCTTTAGTGCCATCAGTACATATACCAACACATCTTGACCACCAAAGTCCATTTGATGTCACAAAGCTGTACAGTAGTATGGGGCTTGCCTGTCCTAGCCACTCGGTAGCTCACCATATAAGACGCTTCTAGCCCCTTCTTATTAATGGTATCTGTTGCTTCTATACGTCTTACTACTCGAAAGTCGTCTTTAATCTCGCTCAAAAAACTCCTGTGGCTTATTTTTTTAAATTGTCATGTATACGTCTGAGCAAGAGTGAAAGTTTCCCTCGAGGGAGTAACGGTTAATGTGACTGGATGTTAATTATTTGACTAGGCTACCTGTATTTGAAATTGTATTGTTATTTCGCTGAACACTAGAGGGTTTCATTTTATTTTTGGCAGTGAAATGAGGCTACTCAGGCGAGAGAGAGAAACTCACCCAAATGTATAGCCCCGTTGGAAAATATAAATGTACTGTTAGAAAAAGTGAAGAAAAAAAAGAAAACAAAGATTTTTTTAGTTTTAAAATGTGAATCATATTTATATTTGGCATACCCCGGACGGCATTACTCGTACCCCAGTTTGGGAATACCTGCCTTACATCATCTTATTTAATGAACATTAACAGCAATCTTCTGGTATATCTGCTTAGTACAACATTTAACAGAGTCACATGTTATGTAAATATATGTTTATTTTTTTACATGAAAATAGATACATGAATATACAAGGCATAGACAGTTAGTGCAAACTTGGAACTATTTTGGTATGAAGATTGAGAAGACTACTACTCCAGTCTCATTTTCAGTTAATTTATCACCTGATTTACTTAACAAAAGAAACATATAAATAGGTGGTCCAGGTATTCTCTATTGTTACTACAAGCAAGGGGGGAGGCCGATGACATCAGAGGGCACCATCAGACCAACCCGTCGAATGGCCTACTCCATGAAGTTTGCTCTTGTGTCTAAAAAAACACTAATTTGCTCAAAACATATTTTTTTGTACCCTTAAGTGTGTGTACATTACTGTATTTATACGTGGGATATTGTTTTTCAACAGGAAAAGTTTGTTTTTTAAATAGCTGGAGTGCGCCTTTAAAAGGGGGAGGGGAACTCAAACTAAACACAATCAATGAGTGCAAATATATGTGAGGTCTGCTTTACTGTATCATAGAAAAATATGCTGCAGACCTTGACCTAGTCAGAAATGTTGCAAATGCAGATAATTGACTTATATAATAACGGTTTAAGGCATTTATTGAAAAAATAATATTATATTAACAATACACATAAATGAATGACGTATGCCATTATATAAATACATATATTTACGTAGACAGCGGTAGTATTGCAGTGGTGCATTTTCAATGCTCAAGTCCAGTTATGTTTGTTTTTCCATATTGGTGGCCCATTACTCCGCAGCAGGCCATGTCTTTTGAGGACTAGTGGGGCTTCGAGTCTTGGTTGTCCCCTGAAAGAAATATACCAACGTTTTCAGCCTGATAGTAATAAAACAGGGCAAAAATCACAATGAACAGTAATAAACTGGAGGGGGAAAATACATGGTGCTTTATAGAATGTGCTCTATGGGTCACTACTGCTACACATGTCAAGACAGGATCTTTCAACTAGCAGCCAACATACCACACCCAAACGAAACATTGGAGTGTAGCTGAAGCGCTAAAATTACACACTTCAAATAGTAGCAACATTGCGCATGACACAGATATGTTGTGAGTGCAACCTATACTGGATTCATGGTCTAACTGTCTGTTTGTCATATAAAAAAAGGCAGGCCTCCAGACCAGTCTGGGGAACTCACAGCTGTCTGGGCTTTGGCGTAGTTCATGTGGGCGTAAAGCAGCACAGCTGTGTCATTGTGAGAGGCCTCCAGGGCGATGGACAGAGCATTACTGCCGTCCTAGAGAGGGAGGAACACGAAAGGGAGAGCAGGCTTAGCTATAAATCCTCTGAGGATACACATAGCACTCCAGCACATTCATAGCCACAACACACAGTTTAGGAAGATGAATAAACTATATGCCAGAACGTAATTACAAATCATTTGTAGATGCAAATTGACTTGAAAATCTATGGCAAGACCTGAAAACGGTTGTCTAGCAATAATCAACAATCAATTTGTCAGAGCTTAAAGAATTTTGAAAAGAATAATGGGCAAATGTTGCACAATCCATGCATGGAAAGCTCTCAAGAGACATAGAGATCAAAAGAGATCAAAAGTAATGTGAGCATTACATTGTGAAAATCAATTATGTCATTTCCGGTCACAACTTGCAGGCTTGTTTTCGAGTTGCTGTGCGTTTTGTTGTCAACCTATTTTGCTACCTGACAACTTTACGGTTTTCACTTTTTAATTACCGTTCATATATTTATTTATTTTTTCCTCAACTTTTTCACTCCAGACGCTTTATCTGGACACGATTCGTCAGGACCTCCAACAGCCGAAGCTAAGTAGTAACATTAACATGATGCCTTCTAATTGCAGTCGCTGTACTCGCCTTACGGCGAGGATAGCTGTGCTACAAGCCCAGCTTCAGACGCAATCGTTAGGCAAGGGTAATTTCAGTGTAGGAAAGGATGAAACAACGTCTGTGCCACCAGTAAGTACAGATAGTAGTATAAATCCCCTCGCACAGTCCCCGCAGCCGGACAACTTTCTCACGGTTTCTGGAAGGAAATGCTGTAGGAAAGCTCAACCGGTGTCGCTCATTCAGCCGACAGAAACTTTCAACCGGTTTTCCCCATTAAGCAGCGGGTCGGAGTCAGAGGCCGAGTCTTCTCTGGTCTCAACTCCTCCCGTTACGGGGTCTGAGACACCGAAGCTTCCCACCATTAGCTCTGACAAATTGAAAACTCTAGTCATTGGCGACTCCATTACCCGCAGTATTAGACTTAAAACGAATCATCCAGCGATCATACACTGTTTACCAGGGGGCAGGGCTACGGACGTTAAGGCTAATCTGAAGATGGTGCTGGCTAAAGCTAAAACTGGCGAGTGTAGAGAGTATAGAGATATTGTTATCCACGTCGGCACCAACGATGTTAGGATGAAACAGTCGGAGATCACCAAGCGCAACATAGCTTCTGCGTGCATATCAGCTAGAAAGATGTGTCGGCATCGAGTAATTGTCTCTGGCCCCCTCCCAGTTAGGGGGAGTGATGAGCTCTACAGCAGTCTCACAACTCAATCGCTGGTTGAAAACTGTTTTCTGCCCCTCCCAAAAGATAGAATTTGTAGATAATTGGCCCTCTTTCTGGGACTCACCCACAAACAGGACCAAGCCTGACCTGCTGAGGAGTGACGGACTCCATCCTAGCTGGAGGGGTGCTCTCATCTTATCTACCAACATAGACAAGGCTCTAACTCCTCTAGCTCCACAATGAAATAGGGTGCAGGCCAGGCAGCTGTTAGTCAGCCTGCCAGCATAGTGGAGTCTGCCACTAGCACAGTCAGTGTAGTCAGCTCAGCTATCACCATTGAGACCGTGTCTGTGCCTCGACCTAGGTTGGGCAAAACTAAACATGGCGGTGTTCGCCTTAGCAATCTCACTAGGATAAAGACCACCTCCATTCCTGTCATTACTGAAAGAGATCATGATACCTCACATCTCAAAATAGGGCTACTTAATGTTAGATTCCTTACTTCAAAGGCAATTATAGTCAATGAACTAATCACTGATCATAATCTTGATGTGATTGGCCTGACTGAAACATGGCTTAAGCCTGATGAATTTACTGTTTTAAATGAGGCCTCACCTCCTGGCTACACTAGTGACCATATCCCCCGTGCATCCCGCAAAGGCGGAGGTGTTGCTAACATTTACGATAGCAAATTTCAATTTACAAAAAAAATGACGTTTTCGTCTTTTGAGCTTCTAGTCATGAAATCTATGCAGCCGACTCAATCACTTTTTATAGCTACTGTTTACAGGCCTCCTGGGCCATATACAGCGTTTCTCACTGAGTTCCCTGAATTCCTATCGGACCTTGTAGTCATAGCAGATAATATTCTAATCTTTGGTGACTTTAATATTCACATGGAAAAGTCCACAGACCCACTCCAAAAGGAGCCATCATCGACTCAGTGGGTTTTGTCCAACATGTCTCTGGACCCACTCACTGTCACAGTCATACGCTGGACCTAGTTTTGTCCCATGGAATAAATGTTGTGGATCTTAATGTTTTTCCTCATAATCCTGGACTATCGGACCACCATTTTATTACGTTTGCAATTGCAACAAATAATCTGCTCAGACCCCAACCAAGGACCATCAAAAGTCGTGCTATAAATTCACAGACAACATAAAGATTCCTTGATGCCCTTCCAGACTCCCTCTGCCTACCCAAGGACGCCAGAGGACAAAAATCAGTTAACCACCTAACTGAGGATCTGAATGTAACCTTGCGTAATACCCTAGATGCAGTTGCACCCCTAAAAACTAAAAACATTTCTCATAAGAAACTAGCTCCCTGGTACACAGAAAATACCCGAGCTCTGAAGCAAGCTTCCAGAAAATTGGAACAGAAATGGCGCCACACCAAACTGGAAGTCTTCCGACTAGCTTGGAAAGACGGTACCGTGCAGTACCGAAGAGCCCTTACTGCTGCTCGATCATCCTATTTTTCTAACTTAATTGAGGAAAATAAGAACAATCCAAAATTCCTTTTTGATACTGTCGCAAAGCTAACTAAAAAGCAGCATTCCCCAAGAGAGGATGACTTTCACTTCAGCAGTGATAAATTCATTAACTTCTTTGAGGAAAAGATTATGATTATTAGAAAGCAAATTACGGACTCCTCTTTAAACCTGCGTATTCCTCCAAACCTCAGTTGTCCTGAGTCTGCACAACTCTGCCAGGACCTAGGATCAAGAGAGCCACTCAAGTGTTTCAGTACTATATCTCTTGACACAATGATGAAAATAATCATGGCCTCTAAACCTTCAAGCTGCATACTGGACCCTATTCCAACTAAACTACTGAAAGAGCTGCTTCCTGTACTTGGCCCTCCTATGTTGAACATAATAAACGGCTCTCTATCCACTGGATGTGTACCAAACTCACTAAAAGTGGCAGTAATAAAGCCTCTCTTGAAAAAGCCAAACCTTGACCCAGAAAATATAAAAAACTATCGGCCTATATCGAATCTCCCATTCCTCTCAAAAATTTTAGAGAAGGCTGTTGCGCAGCAACTCACTGCCTTCCTGAAGACAAACAATGTATACGAAATGCTTCAGTCTGGTTTTAGACCCCATCATAGCACCTACACGTACGCTACGGTCACAAGACGCAGGCCTCCTAATTGTCCCTAGAATTTCTAAGCAAACAGCTGGAGGCAGGGCTTTCTCCTATAGAGCTCCATTTTTATGGAACGGTCCGCATACCCATGTCAGAGACGCAAACTCGGTCTCAACCTTTAAGTCTTTACTGAAGACTCATCTCTTCAGTGGGTCATATGATTGAGTGTAGTCTGGCCCAGGAGTGGGAAGGTGAACGGAAAGGCTCTGGAGCAACGAACCGCCCTTGCTGTCTCTGCCTGGCCGGTTCCCCTCTTTCCACTGGGATTCTCTGCCTCTAACCCTATTACAGGGGCTGAGTCACTGGCTTACTGGGGCTCTCTCATGCCGTCCCTGGAGGGGGAGCGTACCTGAGTGGGTTGATTCACTGTTGTGGTCATCCTGTCTGGGTTGGCGCCCCCCTTGGGTTGTGCCGTGGCGGAGATCTTTGTGGGCTATACTCAGCCTTGTCTCAGGATGGTAAGTTGGTGGTTGAAGATATCCCTCTAATGGTGTGGGGGCTGTGCTTTGGCAAAGTGGGTGGGGTTATATCCTTCCTGTTTGGCCCTGTCCGGGGGTGTCCTCGGATGGGGCCACAGTGTCTCCTGACCCCTCCTGTCTCAGCCTCCAGTATTTATGCTGCAGTAGTTTGTGTCGGGGGGCTAGGGTCAGTTTTTTTAATATCTGGAGTACTTCTCCTGTCCTATTCGGTGTCCTGTGTGAATCTAAGTGTGTGTTCTCTAATTCTCTCCTTCTTTCTTTCTCTCTCTCGGAGGACCTGAGCCCTAGGACCATGCCCCAGGACTACCTGACATGATGACTCCTTGCTGTCCCCAGTCCACCTGGCTATGCTGCTGCTCCAGTTTCAACTGTTCTGCCTTACTATTATTCGACCATGCTGGTCATTTATGAACATTTGAACATCTTGGCCATGTTCTGTTATAATCTCCACCCGGCACAGCCAGAAGAGGACTGGCCACCCCACATATGCTCTCTCTAATTCTCTCTTTCTTTCTCTCTCGGAGGAGGACCTGAGCCCTAGGACCGTGCCCCAGGACTACCTGACATGATGACTCCTTGCTGTCCCCAGTCCACCTGACTGTGCTGCTGCTCCAGTTTCAACTGTTCTGCCTTACTATTATTCGACCATGCTGGTCATTTATGAACATTTGAACATCTTGGCCATGTTCTGTTATAATCTCCACCCGGCACAGCCAGAAGAGGACTGGCCATCCCACATAGCCTGGTTCCTCTCTAGGTTTCTTCCCAGGTTTTGGCCTTTCTAGGGAGTTTTTCCTAGCCACCGTGCTTCTACACCTGCATTGCTTGCTGTTTGGGGTTTTAGGCTGGGTTTCTGTACAGCACTTTGAGATATCAGCTGATGTACGAAGGGCTATATGAATAAATTTGATTTGATTTGACATAACCAGAAAGACTCAAAGCTGTAATCGCTGCCAAAGATACTTCGACAAAGTATTGAGGTGTGTGAATACTTTGACATTTCTGTATTTCATTTCCCCAAATTTCTAAAAATATGTTTTCACTTTGTAATTATGGGGTATTGTGTGTAGATGGGTGAGATTTATTTGTATTTAATCAACTTTGAATTCAGGCTGTAAAGCAACAAAATGAGGAATAAGTCAAGGGGTATGAATACTTTCTGATTAGAGTATTCAACCCCCCTCAATAGATGTTAGAATCACCTTTGGCAGCGATTACAGCGGTGAGCCCTTTGTACAATATTTGCACATTATTCTATTTTGACATTTTCAAGCTCTGTCAACATGGTTGTTGATCATTGCTAGACAGCCATTTTCAAGTCTTGCCATAGATTTTCAAGCTGATTTAAGTCAAAACTGTGACTAGGCCACTGAAACATTCAGTGTTGACTTGGTAAGCAACTCTAGTGTGTATTTGGCCTTGTGTTTTAGGTTATTGTCCTGTTGAAAGGTGAATTTGTCTCCCAGTGTCTATTGGAAAGCAGACTGAACCAGATTTTCCTCTAGGATTTTGTCTGTGCTTAGCTCTACTCCATTTCTTTTTATCCTAAAAACTTCCTAGTTCTTGCCAATGACAAGCATATTCATAACATGATGCAGCCACCACCATACTTGAAAATATGAAGAGTAGTGCTCAGTGATGTGTTGGATTTGTCCAAACATAACACTTTGTATTCAGGACATAACGTTAATTTCTTTGCCACATTTTTTGCAGTTTTACTTTAGTGCCTAATTGCAAACAGGACGCATGTTTTGGAATATTTTTTATTCTGTACAGGCTTCCTTCTTTTCACTCTCATTTAAATTGGTATTGTGGAGTAACTACAATGTTGTTCATCGTCAGTTTTCTCCTATCACATCCACTCTGTAACTGTTTTAAAATCCCCATTGGCCTCATGCCTGTATCTTTGTAGTGACTGGGTGTATTGATACACCATCCAAAGTGTAATTAATAACTTTACCCTGCTTAAAGGGATATTCAATGTCTGATTTTTTTTAAATTACCCATCTACCAATAGGTGCCCTTCTTTCCGAGCAATTGGAAAAACTCCCTGGTCTTGAGGGTTGAATCTGTGTTTGACATTCACTGCTCAAATTAAGGTTTTTACAGATAATTGTATGGGTGGGGTACAGAGATGAGGTAGTCATTAAAAAATCTGGTTAAACACTATTAATTGCACACAGAGTGAGTCCATGCAACGTATTATGTTAAGTTATTTAGGCTTACCATTACAAATTTCTGCTTTTCATTTTATTTTAGTACTTTTAACACTTTCTCTTCCCAATGCAAGTCTTGTCCCATCACTGCAAGTCCCCTACTGACTAGGGAGAGGAAAAGATCGAGAGCCATGCGTCCTCCGAAACACGACCCTGCCAAGCCGCACTGCTTCTTAACACACTGCTCGCTTAACATGGAAGCCATCCGCACAAATGTGTCTGAGGAAACACCGTCCAACAGGCAACCGAGGTCAGCTTGCAGGTACATGACCCACCACAAGGAGTCACTAGAGCACAATGGGACAAGGTAATCTCAGCCAGCCAAACCGTCACCTAACCTGGACCAATTGTGCACCACCTCATGGGTCTCCCGGTCACGGCTGGCTGTGATCGGAACCTGGGACTGCTGTGACGCTTCAAGCACTACGATGCAGTGCCTTAGACTGCTGCGCCACTCGGGAGACCTTATGCTTTTCATTTGTTATTAATTTGACAACATTTCTAAAAACATGATTCCACTTTGACATTATGGGGTCTGTAATCCAATGTCACAAAATCTCAATGTAATCCGTTCTAAATTCAGGCTGTAACACCATTTTTGGGGGGGAAAGTCAAGGGGTGTGAATACTTTCTGACGGCACAGTATATATATATATTTTTTTTATCCTCAGAAAACTTGGGGCACCAAATAAAATCACCTGCGAGCCAAATTTGGCCAATAAAATGACACACCCAAATCTAACTGCCTGTTGCTCAGGAAGTAAGGATATGCATATTCTTGATACCATTTGAAAGGAAACACGTTGAAGTTTGTGGAGAATATAACACATCACATCTGGTAAAAAATAATACAAAGAAAAAAGCATGTTTTAAAAATATTTCTACCAAATGCAAGAGAAAGGCCACAATGTATTATTCCAGCCCAGGCGCAATTTCGATTTTGGCCACTAGATGGCAGCAGTGTGTGTAAAGCTTTAGACTGATCCAATGTACCATTGCATTTCTGTTCAATATTTTGTATCAAGACTGCCCAAATGTGCCTAATTGGCTTATTAATACATTTTCAAGTTCATAACTGCACTCTCCTCAAACAATAGTATGGTATTCTTTCACTGTCGTAGCTACTGTAAATTGGACAGTGCAGTTAGATTAACACGAATTTAAACTTTCTGCCAATATCAGATATGTCTATGTCCTGGTAAAATAAATAGTTACATACAACCTCATGCTAATCGCATTAACCTACATTAGCTCAACCGTCCCACGGGGGACCCACCGATCCTGTAGGTTTTAAACTGCTGGGCCGGTGTGGGTACAGGCTTTTCTTCTAGGCAGCTAAGCAACACACCAACTAAGTGAAGCTGGAATCAGGCTGGAACGAAACCCTGTACCCACACTGGCCCTTAAGCCCCCCCCTAGGTTACACACCAGCAAAGGGTTAACCCACATCTCTGTCTGTCTCCCAGTCCTCAACAATTAGCTGTATCCAATTGTCACAGGGTTTGAAAAAAAAGCATGTTCCCAATTACTTTCCCAGCCCCTCTCAGTCCAGCTGTGTCCTACTGAAACCCAATCCATGTGCTGCACGGCTAACACATTTTTCCCCAGATATGAGTCTGGACTGGAGGTTCAAAGTAGTCTGAGAAAAATGTATTGTAAAGTCATACTGTAGAAAAACACTTGGTGTATAGATTCTAAAATTATTCTCTCTTATTGTGAAAATAAAAGTGTTCATACAAACAAGAATTTATCAAATAAATAAATTGAGTATGTGTTTTTGTATTCACTTCTTGGGTGCATCTCAATAATCTATTGTGGTTTCCTCCTCTGCTCTCCTGTCCTTCATCTGCAGCTCTGATGTTAAGATGGGAAATATGGCTAAAGCCTATCAGAGCACTTGCTTTGATCTGCTTAGTTTTTTCAGTTCAACGTGAAACAGAAAATAAGTAGAGGATGAGGAAAGTGGACAGGAAGAGGAAGCCAGTTAAGCATATCAAGACACACTCTGCGAGTGTACAGGGTAAACAGACAGACAGACAGCAAAGGAACTCACATTGTCCACAATGGAGATGTCACAGCCCGGCTGGTCCAGGAGCAGCGAGACAATCTCGGCGCGGCCGTGCTCGCTGGCGCACATGAGCGCCGTGGAGCCCTCGTCATCCTGCACGTTCACGTCAGCCCCGCAGTCCAGCAATGCCCGCACCATCTCCTGCCGTCCATGGCTCACAGCTAGCATCAGCCCCGTCTGGCCAGCCTAAACACAACTTAGCCCAGTTAGCATAGTGTTAGAGAAACACACATAAGCAGTATTGACAGAGGGGATAGAGTGGATGTGAAGTGATTGAGAAGAACTTGCCTGGCTGGCCTTGGCGTTGACGTTGCCCTGACTGAAGAGCTTCCTGACCACCACCATGTCATCCTCCTCTTTCACAGCTGAGAGGGCCGCCAGCATGATCGCAGTGTAGCCTGCCTTGTTCTGCTTATCTACACAACACATGCCTGCACAGAGCACACACACACACACACACACACCTTGTTGAAACCCCGGGGCATGGCATAACTAATGTGAGTTTATGCCTGTAGTTAAACTATAAATAACCAAACTTCTGAATATTCATTATAATAGGCCCTCTTCACTAAAGTCATAAACCTTGACCCTAACACAACTTCCCAAAGATAAGTGAAGACTCCTCACTCCAACTAACCTGTGTCCAGCAGTAGCCCCACCACGGTGAAGTTGGAGTGGGAGACGCTGTAGTGCAAGGCTGTGTTGCCATTGCCATCGGTAATGTTGACGACGTGGGCCAGCAAGGCAGAGGAGACTTCTGTGAAGGCCATCAGGTAGTCTGAGACACGGGGTTGCTGGGCCAGCTTGGCACTGGAGATGCGGAACCATTCCAGCTGCACAGTGTGAGTGCTGGAGATCTATAGGACAAGACAAGGGAGAAGAAGAGAGGATGTGGGATAAGATCAAGGATGGAATACAACTACATAAAGGTTATCATACTAATATGATTATAAACACTTCAAGTCATGGAACTTTAAAATATCACTCTTAATACTGAGAGGGAACACTTGAGAGATTATGTGCATTTTGGAAAAAAACTAACCGGAAATTGTATGGGAAATTTAAGATTTCCAGGATATTATCAAACAGAGGAATTAGAGGCATGCTGAAACTCACCACTTCTTTACTCTTCAGTGTTTTGACATCATCATTCAGATGGTTCTTCAAAATGAGACAAGCTTCACGCATTTTTGCACTCAGCTCAAACCTAGGACAAAGGATTACTGCAATTAGATGTGGAAGTTATCTATGGGTCGTGACAAACGGGGATCTAACACTTGTGCAGTTAGCCAATGGATGAGGCTCCTATAAAAAGTATTCAACTAATTTTTGTAAACATCTTGGCTATAATTGCTCGGCAATATTATACAGATGCATAGCTTCACAGATGATAATGTTGCGAAATAACTTTGAGATATTAGGGTTTCATATGTTAATTCAGGACTGATTTGCTCCCATTACTTATTTGGCATTTATGCTATCTTTTAAAAATTCAGGCTACCTATAGGCTACAAACCAAAATAAAGGATTCAAGTTTTACTACCAAAAGACTTCTTTCAAGGAAAGCAAACTATCAACAAAATATGAAAATTCTGTTAATTATCCCTTTAAAATTATGTTGAATCTGATTTACATTTTTTCAGGAAGTATTCACATGCCTTGACTTTTTCTAGATTTTGTTGTTGTACAGCCTGATTTTTTTTGTCATTGTCCTACACACAATACCTCATTAATGTCAAAGTGGAATTATCTTTTTCAAAATGTTAACAATTAATTACTTAATTAATTTACTCCTGAACAATTAATTAATGAAAAAAAAAATTTAAAAGCTGAAATGTCTTGAGTCAATATGTATTTGTTATGGAAAGCCTAAATAAGTTCAGGAGTAAAAATGTGCTTAACAAGTCATATAAGTTGCATGGACTCACTCTGTGTGCAATAATAGTGTTTATGATTTTTTAAATCTCTGTACCACACATACGATTATCTGAAATGCAGAGCAATGAATTTCAAACAGATTCAACCACAAAGACCAGGGAGGTTTTCCAATGCCTCACAGAGAAGGGCACCTATTAGTAGACGGGTGAAAAATAAGGATGCCTGTACAGAATAACAATATTCCCTGTCTGGCCCTGAGACCACTGAGGACTCTCTGGCTGCTGGGAGCATTCATCCTTCTGCCTTCTCTGCCAGCGAAAGGTTCTTCTTCGTGGAAAAAAAGGACAAGACCCTACGTCCATGTATCAACTACCGGGGCCTCAATGACACCACTCCTCTCCTTGACTTTCAAACCTCTCCAGGGGGCAACCACGGAGTGGAAGACGGCCTTCAACACAGCTAGTAGACACTATGAGTACCTGGTCATGCCGTTTGGACGCTCCGGCAGTGTTCCAGGGCCTTTTATCAACTATGTGCTTCGTGACATGTTGAATTGATTTGTGTTTGTCTACCTCGACAACATCCTTGTTTTCTGCTGTTCTGCTCAAGAACACGTTCTCCATGTCCGACAAGTTCTTCAGCGCCTCCTAGAGAACCAGTTGTTCATGAAAGCAGAGAAGTGTGAATTCACCGCTCCACTGTCTCCTTTCTGGGATACGTCATCGCTGAAGGGAATGTTCAGATATATCATGAAAAGGTGAGAGAGGTGGTGGATTTGGGATTTCTACCGCCGCTTCATTCAGGGCTACAGCACCCTGGCTGCTCCCCTCTTTGCACTCACTTCTCCCAAGGGGCCGTTCACATGGTACCCAGCTGTAGACATGGTGTTTTTGAACCTTAAGCATCGGTTTACTACAGCCCCCATTCTCATCCATCGAGACCCGTCCCGTCAGTTCGTGGTTGAGGTCAACGCTTCTGACGTTGGAGTGGGCTCCGTCCTGTCCCAGAGGTCTGCCCAGGACCAAAAGCTGCATCCCTGTGCCTTCCTGTCCCATCGTCTCAACCCCGCTGAGAGAAACTACGACGTAGGAAAACGGGAGCTTCTGACTGTCAAGATGGTGTTGGAGGAGTAGAGGCACTGGCTGGAAGGGGCGGAACATCCATTTTTGGTGTGGACCGACCATAAGAATTTAGAATATCTTCGCATCGCCAAGCGCCTTAACTCTAGGCAGGCCCAGTGGGCTCTGCTATTCACCAGGTTCAACTTCACCATCTCCTACTGCCCAGGGTCCAAGAATGTGAAGCCGGATGCTCTCTCTCACCTGTATAGTCCCGCTGCCACACCTTCTGACTCTGAGACCATCCTCCCTACCTCATGTCTTGCAACTACAGTTGTCTGGGGTATCGAGAGCCAGGCTAACTGGATGTTTGTCCCTGATTTGGTCCGATCTCAGGTCCTGGAATGGGCTCATCCCTCCAAACTCAGCTGCCATCCCGACTCCCGTCGAACCCTGGCCTTCCTCCGACAATGCTTTGGTGGCCCACTAAGGTTCTTGACGTCTCAGCCTTCGTCGCCGCATGCACGGTGTGTGCTCAGATTAAGACTCCGCGGCAAGCTCCGGCTGGCCTCCTTCAGTCACTCCCTGTTCCTCTGGTCCCATATATCCCTGGATTTTGTCACTGGGCTTCCTCCGTCTGATGGCAACACCATTATCCTGACAGTAGTGGATAGGTTCTCTAAAGCCGCCCATTTCATCCCTCTCCCCAAGTTACCTTCAGCCAAGGAGACGGCCCAGGTCATGGTGCAGCACGTCTTCCGAATCCATGGAGTCACTGTCGACATTGTGTCTGATTGTGGTCCTCAATTCTCGTCCCGATTCTGGAAGGAGCTCTGCACCCTCATTGGGTCGTCAGCCAGCCTGTCCTCCGGGTTTCATCCCCAGTCCAACGGCCAGATGGAACATGCCAATCAAGACCTGGAGACGACGCTTAGGTGCCTCGTCTCGACCAACCCCACCACCTGGAGCCGGCAACTTGTGTGGGTGGAGTACGCCCAGGAACACTCTTCACTGCTTGGCCACTGGGCTCTCGCCCATCGAGTCCATAGGGTATCAGCCCCCGCTCTTCCCAGAGCAAGAGAAGAGATCAACATACCCTCGGCCCAGATGTTCGTCCGCCACTGTCGGCATACCAAGAAGAGAGCTCGGTCTGCTCTTCTCAAGACCACCTCCAGGTATTCTTGACAAGACGACCACCACCGAACTCCAGCTCCCCGCTATTGTCTCGGGCAGAGGGTATGGCTGTGTATGCGGGACCTGCCCCTCTGGGTGGAGTCCAGTAAACCTTCCCCGTTTTATTGGTCCTTTCCCCATCTCTAAAGTCCTTAGTCCCACTGCTGTTCATCTTCTGTTGCCCCTGTGAGAGTTATGGCCCGGCGGAGAGGTGCTGGGTCCGCCTTAAGGACATCCTGGACCCGGCCCTCATCGCCGACTGTCCCCACATGCACCCCGGTCAACCAGGTATGCGCCCAGGTAGCACACCAGGTGGCGCCCCTAGAGGGGTACTGTCACACCCTGATCTGTTTTACCTGTCTTTGTGCTCGTCTCCACACCCCTTCAGGTGGCGTTCCTCCTCCCCATTATCCCCAGTGAATTTATACCTGTTCTCTGTTTGTCTGTTGTCGGTTCGTCTTATCTCGTCAAGCCTACCAGCGTGTTTTTCCGTGCTCCTGTTTTCCTAGTCTTCGTTTTCTAGCACTCCCAGTTCCGACCTATTCTGCCTGCCCCGACACTGAGCCCGCCTGCCTGACCATTCAGCCTGCCCTGACCTCGAGCCTGCTTGTATCCTTCGGACTCGTTAATGAACTTCTGCCTGTCCTCAACCTGCCTATTGCCTGCCCCTTGTATTTTAATAAATATCAGAGACTCTAACAATCTGCCTCCTGTGTCTGCATCTGGGTCTCGCCCTGTGTCGTTATAATTCCAAAACATGCATCCTGTTTGCAACAAGGCACTAAAGTAATACTGCAAAAATTTGGTGTTATGTTTGGGGCATATCCAATACAAATCTAATTTTATTTGTCACATACACATGGTTAGCAGATGTTAATGCGAGTGTAGCGAAATGCTTGTGCTTCTAGTTCCGACAATGCAGTAATAACCAACGAGTAATCTAACCTAAAAATTCCACAACTACTACCTTATACACAAAAGTGTAAAGGGATAAAGAATATGAGATGAGTAATGTAGGTTATGTAAACATTATATTAAGTGGCATTGTTTAAAGTGGCTAGTAATACATTTTTTTACATCAATTTCCATCCATTTCCATTATTAAAATGAGCTGGAGTTGAGTCAGTATGTTGGTAGCAGCCACTCAATGTTAGTGGTGGCTGTTTAACAGTCTGATGGCCTTGAGATAGAAGCTGTTTTTCAGTCTCTCTGTCCCTGCTTTGATGCACCTGTACTGACCTCGCCTTCTGGATGATAGCGGGGTGAACAGGCAGTGGCTCAGGTGGTTGTTGTCCTTGATAATCTTTATGGCCTTCCTGTGACATCGGGTGGTGAAGGTGTCCTGGAGGGCAGTTAGTTTGCCCCCGGTGATGCGTTGTGCAGACCTCACTACCCTCTGGAGGGCCTTACGTTTGTAGGCGGAGCAGTTGCCATACCAGGCGGTGATACAGCCCGACAGGATGCTCTCGATTGTGCATCTGTAGAAGTTAGTGACTGCTTTTCCCGTCGATGTGGATAGAGGGGTGCTCCCTCTGCTGTTTCCTGAAGCCCACGATCATCTCCTTTGTTTTAGTTGACGTTGAGTGTGAGGTTATTTTCCTGACACCACACTCCGAGGGCCCTCACCTCCTCCCTGTAGGCCGTCTCGTCGTTGTTGGTAATCAAGCCTACCACTGTAGTGTCATCCGCAAACTTGATGATTGAGTTGGAGGAGTGCATGGCCACGCAGTCGTGGGTGAACAGGGAGTACAGGAGAGGGCTCAGAACGCACCCTCGTGGGGCCCCAGTGTTGAGGATCAGCAAGGTGGAGATGTTGTTACCTACACTCACCACCTGGGGGCGGCCCGTCAGGAAGTCCAGTACCCAGTTGCACAGGGCGGGGTCGAGACCCAGGGTCTTGAGCTTGAAGACGAAGTTTGGAGGGTACTATGGTGTTAAATGCTGAGCTGTAGTCGATGAACAGCATTCTCACATAGGTATTCCTCTTGTCCAGATGGGTTAGGGCAGTGTGCAGTGTGGTTGCGATTGCGTCGTCTGTGGACCTATCGGGGCGGTAAGCAAATCAGAGTGGGTCTAAGGTGTCAGGTAGGGTGGAGGTGATATGGTCCTTGACTAGTCTCTCAAAGCACTTCATGATGACGAAAGTGAGTGCTGCGGGGCGGTACAACACATTACTGAATACCACTCTACATATTTTAGTTGCATCATGATATGGGTATGTTTGTAATCGTTGAGGAAAACCTGGTTCAGTCTGCTTTCCATCAGACACCAGGAGATGAACAGTGCATGGGTAAAATCAGCCATATTTACAACCTATGTGTTGTGATAATTGCATTGTTTGCTCTATAACCTGTTAGTTCATATGCCTTGACATTGTGATATATATAGGCCTAAGACCGAGACAATAAGAAGACACAGTGGCAGAATAAATTCAACCACACATGAATTAAACCACACAAGCAAAATAATGTTTCCGACATTTCGGACTATTAAACAACTATTGATTTAGAACCATGGAGATTTACCGCAAGTCGCAAAGAAAACAGGAGCTGCCGCCACTATTCCAGCACCATTTCAACTTCAACAACATCTAATCACCTATGCTTAGTCTAATACAGTGACAACTAAAATATACCAAAAAATATTTAGTCAAATCAACATAAGCTAAATATGACGTGGATATCCATGGTATAGATTTGCACTAAAAAAACATGTTGACTCACCCCACTTGTAGAGAAACGCCAATGCCACCCTCCTCCTTCATGTTGCCTAAACGGTGTATGACTCTGTCATACAGTACCCACTTTTAGCTTTGGTTGTCCTAGGCTACCTGGCTAAAATACTTGCTCGCTTGCTTCCTTTCATGGGCAACCAGGCCAACTAGTTAACATTAGAATACTACATCTAGAATTTCCATCTTTTCGGGCCAGGGGCACAATGTATGAATTTATGGTTGGATCATAATCATCGTTATAATTATTGGCCAGTACGGAAAATGTCCAAATCCCTACCGATGGCTAATTTAGGAAAGGGATGATTTTAGTTAGCCACCAGAGGACAACAACACAACTAGACGCAACAATTCAAGTTTTTGTCTGTCAATAATGAAGTTTGGCTTGTGATGGGATTGGTCTCCAAATCTAAACTTGCTTCCCTTGACCCCTTTTTTGGTATGCCAAGACCATTCACAGCTGAGCTCACTGATTTTATCTCAATGCCGATTGTCTATTTCTTTATTCATTTTTATATCAAAGGAGACCAAACACTCACTGGCTTACCTTGCATTTAATGCTATGCAACAATGTCATACTGTTTCTGACCAGACAGCATCAGATAGACACGTGACATACTGAGACAGAGGGGCGCTGTTTTGTTCGCTCGGATGCTTTCTCCAGTGAGATACATTCAGCCTCTGCGAATTGAAGGAAATTTATGAAACACAGAGAGACATCTTGGTACATTTTTTGGGGTAGCCTGGTTTCTCTTGGCATTCATGAATACATGCCACTGGAGATGAATTCACCTTTCAGCAGGACAATAATCTAAAACACAAGGCCTAAACTACACTGGAGTTGCTTACCAAGAAGACAGTGAATGTTCCTGAGTGGCCAAGTTACAGCTTTGACTTAAATCTGCTTGACAATCTATGGCAAGACCTGAAAATGGTTGTCTAGCAATGATCAACAACCAATTTGTCAGAGCTTTAAGAATTTGCTAAAGAATAAAGGGAAAATATTGCACAATCCAGGTGTGGAAAGCTCTAAGAGATTTATCCAGATAGACTCACAGCTGTAATCGCTGCCAAATGTGATTCTACTGTATTGACTCAGGGAGTTGAATCCTTATCTAATCAAGATATTAGTGTTTTATTTCGATTTTTTTTTATACAAATGTTAGAATTTTTCTTCCACTTTGACATGACAGAGTATTTTGTGTAGATCGTTGAAAAAAATAAAATAAAATGCAATCCCTTTGAATCCCACTTTGTCAAGGGATCAAGGGATGTGAATACTTTCTGAAGGCACTGTATCTGCCACCACTGACTTCTATGAGCTGTAGCCATAATCAAGCATACTTCTCTTTCACTTTTTCTGGAATCTCCTCAGTGGCTCCAGTCCCTGCTGCTAAGGCCACATCATCACTATCGGTGTCATCCATATTCATGCTCCTCTCCTCATCGGAGGTCTCCTCCAGAGCGGCCGCTGCATCTTCATCATCACTACCGTCTGAGCAATCACCTACTTCACTGCCACCTGAGGAACTCCCCTCTTCCTCATCATCATCCTCCTCGTCTTCACTAGATGTCGACTCATACCTGGACAGAAGCACATGTCGAGTTAGTTATCTTTAAGATTGGTCATAATTTCCTTCGAATATGGCCCGTGTATTGTCAGTGTAATGGTAATATGTGCTACTTGACACATTCATTGATGGCAAAGCACCACTTACCCCCCGTTGAGAATGCCAACAAACTGCAAGCTTTTCTTGCCGCTGCTGCGTGATTCACTGGAACTACTCCCATCCTTCTTCTTCATGATTGATTTCAACATACCTGTGGCCACAACGGATGTGGCGAGTGACCCAACCAGTATGCTAGTACATTGAATTCTATATTACTTTTATACCTGCTTTATTAGTGTGGGGGAATCATTTATCTTTTATATGAAGTACTATTGTATAACAGTTAAATAAATACACTTGGCACTCACTTCCAACCGTTGTTGCAGTTGTTGGAGTGCTGGGCGCCATTTCCTCCTCTTTCACTCCCTTTCCTTTGGGTAAACTGACCGTCTCCTTGCCAGGGTTGACCTTGTACTCCGCGATGGTCGTCTGTCTCCTCTTCAGCGCAGTGACTGGAGCTTTCTGCTCTATGTCCTCCTCCATGTACAGATTCTCCCATTGACTTCCAGTGCTGACCAGTACTACTGGGGTTGATTCCGCTTCTGCAGGGATCTCCACAGAGTCAGTCTGAGTGCTCTGGTCGTAATATCTGGCTCTCAAATCCTCACCTACACATGCGTCAACCACCTCAGGACAACAGGAGACTGCGACATTCTGTGAAGCTGGTGCGAACATTGTAGAGGCTTCAGTCCCCACTTGGGCATGGGCAGAGTCTGGTTTGACAAGGACCCCCTTTTCGGACGTTGCCTTGGACTTCCTTTCATTCTCCTGGGCTTTGAGCACCGCCAGGACCTCGTCAGCCTGGCCAAGTCGCCCCTCCAGAACCGAGATGGACTCCTGCTGGAACTTGATGTTGTCCTGTAGGTTGTCGATCTCCCTCTGGGCATCGCTGCTTAGGCCCAGCTGGGATTCCATCACCCAAACTGAGGCCTCCTCTGTCTCCACTACAGCCTGCACCCCCTCCTCGCGGATGGCCGGCGCCTCCGTGGCCATTCCTTTCTCGCAGACGTCCATCTGCAGTGTGCCCTCTGAGGCGTCCTTGGTGCCCAGGCTGTAGTAGAAGACCCCAGCATCCAGCAACATGTCGTCCCCGATGGCCACAGACTTCTTCTCCACAACCTTTTCCGGAACTTTCTCAGAACGTGCTCCATCTTTTTCTGTCTTGCCTTCGAACTTCTCTGTCAGCTTTCTGAGGTCCCCTAATTTACTGGGACTCTTTGGACATCTGGGACTCTTAGGGGATAAAATAGGACGTTCCTGACTCCGTGTGCCTGCGTCCAACGTCGTGGTATTAGTACTGCTGACTACTGTTGTAGCCTGTTGTTGGGCCACCAAGGTCTTCTTCTCCTGCAGTGCCAGCAGGAGCATGTCTTTCTCAGCCTGTAGCTTGGCCACCTCTCTTTCCAGCACTGGGACACCCTTCACTCGCTCCTCCATCTCCTTCAGTTGCTTCAGGGCAGTGGCCATCTGTTCTCTCACCGTCTGCAATTGGCTGGGGGGCAGAGTAGTCATTCCGGTGCTAGAGGCCGGGGTGCTCTTACCGGAGGTGTGGGGACTGGGTCTGTGCAGGCTACTCTGAGATGGGCTGGGAGAGGCAGAGGACAGGTGCAAGAGCTGTCCATCCACGCTGGCTGCTGCACTAGCTGGGGTGACATGGGTAGGGGCAGTCCTGGGGTTTTTCTTTGGTGGGTCTGAGAGCTGGAAACGGGTGCCATTTTGGTGCTGATGGCTCTGCTCCTGCTGCAGTCTCAGGCTGGTCTCCAGGAGGGTCCTCTCTACTCTGGAGTTACGTAGTGGAGGTGGTGGTGGCACTTTGGCGCCGGCAGAGAGAGGAGGGCTGAGGACAGATAGCGAGGACAGGGGTTGCCCCTCACTGGGAGCAGAGCCAATGCGATTCCGTGGGGGCGGGGGAGGGGGCACTCGACCATCTTCGCTGGCGGGCGAGGAGAGGGACTCTGTGGAGGTCCAGCCGCTGGCGCGTCCCCCCACACTCGGGCTCCGCTGGGAGACTTTGACCCCCCGGGATGACCTGCGGGAGTTTACGGGTGCCCGTCGGACGTGGTGGCCGCTTTCTATTTCCTCCACATACTTGAGGAAGTCCAGGTCTAGCTGGAAGCCATACGGTGTCTGGACCGAATAAGAGCCCTGTTGATCCGCCTCTTCCCGACTGGAGTATAGAAACGGTGCGCCCAGATCTGCAAGCCGCAATAAAACATTATAATAACAGGTAGCAATTAGACTATATCCATAATTTGTTACCACATAATGAATTGTTAAATACCAGCAGGAACTGAACGTCTAATGAAAAGAATAGAGGTGAAATGTGCTTACCAGGCAGCTTTGGGTTGACCTGCACAGACTGAGTCATGGTTGTGGACTGACACCTTTCAGCAGAAGCCCCCAGAGAATCGACTCACAACCTGGGCAGAGAATGGACACAGAGACTCAGATACCTGTGTACTGTATGTGTGTTTCTGAGGATCGTTTTCAGACCCCTTGACTTTTTACACATTTTGTTATGTTACAGCCTTATTCTAAAAAGGAAATATCACATTTATATAAGTATTCAGTTTGGCACACTGTATTTGGGGAGTTTCTCCCATTCTTCTCTGCAGATCCTCTCAGGTTCTGTACAGGTTGGATAGGGAGCGTCGCTGCAGCTATTTTCAGGTCTCTCCAGAGATGTTTGATCAGGTTCAAGTCCAGGCTCTGGCTGGGCCACTCAAGGATCTTCGTAGACTTGTCCCGAAGCCACTCGTGCATTGTCTTGGCTGTGTACTTCGGGTCGGAGCAGGTTTTCATCAAGGATCTCTCTATACTTTGCTCCGTTTATCTTTCCCTCAATCCTGACTAGTCTCCCAGTCAATGCCGCTGAAAAACATCCCCACCGCATGACGCTGCCACCACCATGCTTCACCTTAGGGATGGTGCCAGGTTTCCTCCAGACGTGACGCTTGGCATTCAGGCCAAAGATCTCAATCTTAATTTCACCATACTAGAGAATCTTGTTTCTCATGGTCTGAGAGACTTTAGGATAATCAATGGAAAAATGATGCACCTGAAAATAATCCTGCATTTTATAAAAATGCATTTTTGGCAGAAATGCCTTCTGGAACATGTGAACTTTCATGTGACTTAAAAACAAACGTGTACGCTATCTGTAAATATGAACAAACATTTTCATAAACCTAGTTGGTTTGGCTACGAAAAAAAGACAGGAACCTTCCCACTAGATATGATTGCTTCTGTCTATAACAATAGCTGCTCAGTATGTGTAGGTAATCCTTTTCAAAAAGGCTTTTTTGAAAGATATCACAAAGAACTGTGATAATGTTGCTTAATGCTCTCCACTCTCCACTTTATGGAGGTCCGAGTTTTGAATTCAGTGGAATGCCCGGTGGAAGCTGAGTATGATAGCTAAGGAGTTGGAGAAAATTCTGGCATTTGATTGCAAATAACATGGAGGGAGTCTAGAAAAGAACACACTGTTGTATAAAACAGCTGTCTCCGGATTACATTGTCAAAATAAGGGCAACCACGGCATCCATGACAGAGAGGGAGAAGCATTCATCCACGTATACGGTAAGAGAGTCTAGCTAGCTACATTTTCAGATATTATACGTTTCTAATGTTGTCAGAAAGCTGTTTACATTGCAAGTTAAAGCGTACTGTTAGCTAGCTAGCTAATGTTACGTGTATGATCTGTGTAGCAATATTATTATTTTTTAGAGCCATTTGCATATCCTACCAATCATTGACTTCAGTGATGTAATTTACAAAATAACCTCCAACACTCTACTCAGCAAACTGGATGTTGCTTCTCAGCCAAGGGAGTGGGCTCACTCACAATTTTGCCTAAGAACACAGCCATTAATAAAAAATGGTACCAACACATCCTCCGAGAGCAACTTCTCCCAACCACCCAGGAACAATTTGGTGACGAACAATGCCTTTTCCAGTATGATGGAGCACCACTCCAAGCATTGCTTATGCAAGAATGGGCTGCCATCAGTCAGGATGTGGCCCAGAAGTTCATTGGCAGCATGCCAGGGCAGATTGCAGAGGTCTTGAAAATGAAGGGTCAACACTGCAAATATTGACTCTTTGAATCAATTTCATGTAATTGTCAATAAAAGCCTTTGACACTTATGAAATGCTTGTAATTATACTTCAGTATTCCATAGTAACATCTGACAAAAAATATCTAAAGACACTGAAGCAGCAAACTTTGTGGAAATTAATATTTGTGTCATTCTCAAAACTTTTGGCCACGACTGTACATATTTGTCGCCAAACCCACTGCCTCCAGCTCATCTACATGTCTTTGCTAGGTAAAGCTCCATCTTATCTCAACTCACTGGTCACCATAGCAACACCCACCCGTAGCACACGCTCCAGCAGGTATATTGCACTGGTCATCCCCAAAGCCAACACCTGCTTTGGCTGCCTTTCCTTCCAGTTCTGCTGCCAATGACTGGAACTCATTTTTAAAATCCCTGAAGTTGGAGACTGATATCTCCCTCACTATCCTTAAGCATCAGCTGTCAGAGCACCTTACCGATCGCTGCAGCTGTACACAGCCCATCTGTAAATAGCCCATCCATCCAACCAACTACCTATTTCATCCCATATTTGTCTTGGTTAAATCTGCTCTTTTGCACACCAGTACTTCAATTTGCACATCTTCATCTGCACATCTCTCACCACAGTGTTAATTACTAAATTGTAATTACTTCACCACTATGGCCTATTTATTGTCTTACATCCTTACTTCATTTGCACACACTATATACAGATTTTTCTATTGTATTATTGACTGTACATTTGTTTATCCCATGTGTAACTCTGTGTTGTTGTTTTTGGCCCACTGCTTTCCTTTATCTTGGCCAGTTCACAGTTGTAAATGAGAAGGAAAAAAAGATAGTTATAGCCTGGTAGCTAACACCTTCTATATCCTGTGCATGTGACAAATAAACCTGTCTTTTATTTGATATAGTGTGTATTTACCAGAGACAGTAATGTGAAGAACAACATGACCTGCACCAAAGTCAGATTAGGTTATAAACGTTAGGCCAACGAGACCCAGTTCTAAAATTCTCCGGTAGAATGCCCAACTTTTATTTTGTCACACTCACAACCATAAGCTATTTTCTGAAATTATAGCTCGCCATTAACTTGCAAATAATGATCTTGTTGTGAGTTTATTTTCCTGTAATAATGAATACAAATTAGCTAAAGTTAAGACATTGTCAGCTATATGATATGGTAATTATATGAACTGGCTAGCCAGCTAACTTAAGCTAACTTAACCTAACTTTAGCTAGCCAGCTAACAAGCTAGAAACGAACCAAAACATTGTTTAGAAAGTTGCTTTTAGATGCCTGGTTTGCTAGATTGACATATACTAAATTCATTTTTAAACGGATGGGTTTATTGGTGTTAAAATAAACCAGTTATGCTATTTTGGACCACCAGGCTGCTGATGTCATGCAGCCTGTCATTTTTGTGTTTATATTTTTTCATAAGAACAACGACAAGTTTGATGTCGAACAACAATAGAATGTTCATGATGTCACTGCGACAACTGTCTACAGACATGTCAATAGACGTAGTATAAACCAGTATTGAAATCTTTGGTTGTTTAGCACATGGCCTCAAGTGAATCCATAAAGAGACTGGTGGGGCTAATGCTTAAGAGGGTGTGACGATGCTGAATGAGTGTAGACAACGAAGAGCTTTCCAGTAGGTGTACCAAAACATTCAAGGAACATTTTCTCAAAAGTGGGGTTACAAGTTTATCAACTTTCAAAGCAGAATTACTTTCCCATTGTTCCTCAACTGTTGTGTTCGATATATACTTTCTAGCTCTGAGTCTTTACTTTTATCCAATGTAAAAAACACAATTTCAAATTTTGCTACAGAAGACCGAATTGAGCCAGTCGGTCACATAAGTTCTCACATGGCTTACAAGACAGCGTGCTTTGCAAATGACAAGTAGAGAGAATCCATTTAGCAATATTTCTGAATTCACCCCTTGTTGAAAAGCAATTTCCTACATTGGTCTGGGGTGGGGTTTTTAAAGCCTTCATAGCTAAAGTAGTATGTTATTTCTCTCACCGACCCAGAATGACAACTCTCGTAGAAAAGCTAACATACACACCAACACATATACAGAGTTCAGAGTTGTGGGTCACATTTCCTTAGATAACTAGACTAAGAAAGAGAGATCGACACAGGGTCAGAGCACCCTAACACACAAACACACAGATTCTGTTTCCCTATAGCCTCTGGCACATTCCACCACACTTCCCTCTCACAACTTGCTAGCATGGACCAGGCTGGGACATGTAGACCTACATGGTAGTTGTGATAACATAGAAGGATAAATTAAAAAACATCTCCAAATACATGGATTTTCTGTAATCTCTCGTTGTAATTCAAGGAGAAGCTATGCACAAAATGTTGACACTGACAGCAAAGCCCAGCGTAGCCTACATTAATATTCCACAAAGCAAGGCATTGGATTAAAATAAAACACAAAAACTGATTGCAGAGGCTAGTCTCTACAGCCCCTCCCCTTCATCTCACGAAGCCAAGCTTATCACAAGAGAATGCCATCCACTGACACTGGCCATTAGCCTGAGACTTCAAGTGGAGATTGGTCTGGGGGACTCTGGTTAGCTTCAGACATGCCTGCTGTCACCGCTTCGTTGTTCCAGCCAGAGGGAAAACCCTCTCCTTCAAACACAGGGTTCTAAGGCCATCTAGCAAAAACATTTTCCTGGCTAGGGAAAACTCTGGGCCTTAGTTATAGCCTATAACTTTACTAGGGCCAGGATTTCAATTTCCAGTCTGGTATAACTCCAAGGCCTTCTTCACAACATCCAGTCAAATTAGTCAAGGTGCTGCGCAGATTAACCAATCTCTAAATCATCTCAACTTCCAAACAACTAATTTATTTTATTTAGCCAGGATAGTCCACTCAGTAACAATTGCCACTGTTGCACATATCATCATGTTGGAAGGATTAGGTTATCTACACAGCCACAAACTCATAACCAACCTCCGACTTCCGGCGCCGACTGAGATGGCCGCCTCGCTTCGCGTTCCTAGGAAACTATGCAGTTTTTTGTTTTTTTACGTGTTATTTCTTACATTAGTACCCCAGGTCATCTTAGGTTTCATTACATACAGTCGAGAAGAACTACTGAATATAAGATCAGCGTCAACTCACCATCAGTACGACCAAGAATATGTTTTCCGCGACGCGGATCCTGTGTTCTGCCTTACAAACAGGACAACGGAATGGATCGCTTGCAGCGACCCAAGGAAACGACTACGAAAAAGAGGGAAACGCGGCGGTGTTCTGGTCAGACTCCGAAAAAGGGCACATCGCGCACCACTTCCCAGTATTCTTCTTGCCAATGTCCAGTCTCTCGACAACAAGGTTGATGAAATCCGAGCAAGGGTGGCATTCCAGAGGGACATCAGAGACTGCAACGTTCTCTGCTTTACGGAAACATGGCTTACTGGGAAGACGCTATCCAGGGCGGTGCAGCCAACGGGTTTCTCCACGCATCGCGCGGACAGAAACAAACATCTCTCTGGTAAGAAGAGTGGCGGGGGCGTATGCCTCATGACTAACGGGACATGGTGTGATGAAGGAAACATACAGGAACTCAAATCCTTCTGTTCACCTGATTTAGAATTCCTCACAATCAAATGTAGACCGCATTATCTTCCAAGAGAATTCTCTTCGATTATAATCACAGCCGTATATATCCCCCCAAGCAGACACATCGATGGCTCTGAACAAACTTTATTTAACTCTTTGCAAACTGGAAAACATTTATCCGGAGGCTGCATTCATTGTAGCTGGGGATTTTAACAAAGCCAATCTGAAAACAAGACTCCCTAAATTTTATCAGCATATCGATTGCGCAACCAGGGGTGGTAAAACCTTGGATCATTGTTACTCTAACTTCCGCGACGCATATAAGGCCCTGCCCCGCCCCTTTCGGAAAAGCTGACCACGACTCCATTTTGCTGATCCCTGCCTACAGGCAGAAATTAAAACAAGAGGCTCCCACGCTGAGGTCTGTCCAACGCTGGTCAGACCAAGCTGACTCTACACTCCAAGACTGCTTCCATCACGTGGACTGGGACATGTTTCGTATTGCGTCAGATGGGAATATTGACGAATACGCTGATTCGGTGTGCGAGTTCATTAGAACGTGCGTCGAAGATGTCGTTCCCATAGCAACGATAAAAACATTCCCTAACCAGAAACCGTGGATTGATGGCAGCATTCGCGTGAAACTGAAAGCGCGAACCACTGCTTTTAATCAGGGCAAGGTGTCTGGCAACATGACTGAATACAAACAGTGCAGCTATTCCCTCCGCAAGGCTATTAAACAAGCTAAGCGTCAGTACAGAGACAAAGTGGAATCTCAATTCAACGGCTCAGACACAAGAGGCATGTGGCAGGGTCTACAGTCAATCACGGACTACAAGATGAAATCCAGCCCAGTCACGGACCAGGATGTCTTGCTCCCAGGCAGACTAAATAACTTTTTTGCCCGCTTTGAGGACAATACAGTGCCACTGACACGGCCTGCAACGGAAACATGCGGTCTCTCCTTCCCTGCAGCCGAGGTGAGTAAGACATTTAAACGTGTTAACCCTCGCAAGGCTGCAGGCCCAGACGGCATCCCCAGCCGCGCCCTCAGAGCATGCGCAGACCAGCTGGCCGGTGTGTTTACGGACATATTCAATCAATCCCTATACCAGTCTGCTGTTCCCACATGCTTCAAGAGGGCCACCATTGTTCCTGTTCCCAAGAAAGCTAAGGTAACTGAGCTAAACGACTACCGCCCGTAGCACTCACTTCCGTCATCATGAAGTGCTTTGAGAGACTAGTCAAGGACCATATCACCTCCACCCTACCTGACACCCTAGACCCACTCCAATTTGCTTACCGCCCAAATAGGTCCACAGACGATGCAATCTCAACCACACTGCACACTGCCCTAACCCACCTGGACAAGAGGAATACCTATGTGAGAATGCTATTCATCGACTACAGCTCGGCATTCAACACCATAGTACCCTCCAAGCTCGTCATCAAGCTCGAGACCCTGGGTCTCGACCCGCCCTGTGCAACTGGGTACTGGACTTCCTGACGGGCCGCCCCCAGGTGGTGAGGGTAGGCAACAACATCTCCTCCCCGCTGATCCTCAACACGGGGGCCCCACAAGGGTGCGTTCTGAGCCCTCTCCTGTACTCCCTGTTCACCCACGACTGCGTGGCCACGCACGCCTCCAACTCAATCATCAAGTTTGCGGACGACACAACAGTGGTAGGCTTGATTACCAACAACGACGAGACGGCCTACAGGGAGGAGGTGAGGGCCCTCGGAGTGTGGTGTCAGGAAAATAACCTCACACTCAACGTCAACAAAACTAAGGAGATGATTGTGGACTTCAGGAAACAGCAGAGGGAACACCCCCTATCCACATCGATGGAACAGTAGTGGAGAGGGTAGCTAGTTTTAAGTTCCTCGGCATACACATCACAGACAAACTGAATTGGTCCACTCACACTGACAGCGTCGTGAAGAAGGCGCAGCAGCGCCTATTCAACCTCAGGAGGCTGAAGAAATTCGGCTTGTCACCAAAAGCACTCACAAACTTCTACAGATGCACAATCGAGAGCATCCTGGCGGGCTGTATCACCGCCTGGTACGGCAACTGCTCCGCCCTCAACCGTAAGGCTCTCCAGAGGGTAGTGAGGACTGCACAACGCATCACCGGGGGCAAACTACCTGCCCTCCAGGACACCTACACCACCCGTTGTTACAGGAAGGCCATAAAGATCATCAAGGACATCAACCACCCGAACCACTGCCTGTTCACCCCGCTATCATCCAGAAGGCGAGGTCAGTACAGGTGCATCAAAGCTGGGACCGAGAGACTGAAAAACAGCTTCTATCTCAAGGCCATCAGACTGTTAAACAGCCACCACTAACAGTGAGTGGCTGCTGCCAACACACTGTCATTGACACTGACCCAACTCCAGCCATTTTAATAATGGGAATTGATGGGAATTATGTAAATATATCACTAGCCACTTTAAACAATGCTACCTTATATAATGTTACTTACCCTACATTATTCATCTCATATGCATATGTATATGCTGTACTCTACATCATCGACTGCATCCTTATGTAACACATGTATCACTAGCCACTTTAACTATGCCACTTTGTTTACTTTGTCTACACACTCATCTCATATGTATATACTGTACTCGATACCATCTACTGTATGCTGCTCTGTACCATCACTCATTCATATATCCTTATGTACATGTTCCTTATCCCCTTACACTGTGTATAAGACAGTAGTTTTGGAATTGTTAGTTAGATTACTTGTTGGTTATCACTGCATTGTCGGAACTAGAAGCACAAGCATTTCGCTACACTCGCATTTAACATCTGCTAACCATGTGTATGTGACAAATAAAATTTGATTTGATTTGTGAAAAAGCCAGGGGTAACGAGGCAGGATCGACAACACTTAGATAAACACAAAGAAACCCTTAGTCAGGTATTAGCAACCGCCAAATTCCAAGTGTCTCAGATTTGCCCCAGATGCCTGTTCCTCAGATCAGAAGAGTGTAACATAGACACGTAGCCTCCATCCCACCCACTCCCTCTCCTCAGATTAGAGGAGTGTAAAATAGACATGTAGCCGAGCCTCTATGCCACCCACTCCTTCCCTCACTCCTCCTTACTTCGTGTCACCAGCTCCCACTCAGCACAAACAGGCCCGTTCAAGATGTTTTTCCAGGTCCTGATGACAGGCACCAAATTACAACACACACACAATCAGAGGGAGAAGCCACATCCCTCTGCCTAGTGGTTAGAGCGTTGGGCCAGTAACTGAAAGGTTGCTGGTTCAAATCCCGAGCTGTAAAGGTAAAAATCTGTCGTTCTGCCCCTGAGCAAGGCAGTTAACCCACTGTTCCCCAGGCACCGAGGACGTGGATGTCGATTAATGCAGCCCCCGGCACCTCTCTGATTCAGAGGAGTAGGGTTAAATGTGGAAGACACATTTCAGTTGAAGGCATTCAGTTGAACAACTGACTAGGTATCCCCCCTTTGTTTCATCAACAGCAGTGAGCCACAGCCACAGCCATGTCACACACACATACACCCGCATGATGTGACCGCACACACAGACACATGCAAGCGCAACTGCCTGTTACACAATGTTCTATGTTGTTGTTGCAATCTTGTAGATCATGTCATATGATCCCATAAATGACAAAAACAAATGCCTATGGCTGTAAGTCAAATTAAAAATAATAGAAGGGTTTAACTTTGTAAAGCCGTCATTGGATTCGGACACACTGGAATACTCTACAAATTGAAGCCAAGCTACTATAAACTAAGCAATTGCACATATTTCCAATAGCTGTTGAGGGTTTCTATAAAGATTTGTTATCCTGTTTAACATAACGACTCTCTACCATTACCGTCATCACTGAGGTGGCTGTTTCCCCGGCATTCACCATAATTCTAACACTGAAGAATACTTTTTCAGCGCTGCTTTTCAACAGGAAGTGTTCTGGCCGAGGGCTGCTGGCTACATGGCAGGAGCCATGTTTTGGAAAAGTGACCTCATCCCGGCCACCACCTCCCTTTTCCCCCAAAGGAGAAGGTCAACAGCAAACCCGGCTGACAATAGAGAAAGCAAGGCTTCTAGCTCCACAGATAGACGATAGTCACTCCAGATCAGCCCACACTTATTAACCCAGATTCGGGGCTTATTGGACAAGGCTATTCCTTCATCCTTCCAGCCCACCCCACCACAACTACAGGCTCATCTTTACCATCAGACTACTGAACATAACAAAAGCCCCATTCAGAAGAGACACACACTCATAGGGTAGTGCCTCACTCTAATCCTTGTTTGAGTCAGTGTGGCTCAGCTCAGTACAGCTCAGCTGCTGGGATAAATCTGCAGTTTCCTGAAGGGAAGGAGGTCTGAGAACAGCACCCGGCCCACAGGGGAAACCTCCTATTGTCTCGCAGTAGGAACTCAGGGCCGCTCCAATCCTGACAGGAAACCCATCGCTAAGGCCAAAAAGCTGCTTCCTGTGACACCAGAAGAAAAATCCAGGGAGAAGACAAGCAAAAACGAGGAGCTGAACAAACACACTACTTGTGTATTGCCATACAGGATTAACCTCTGTTTTACCAAAAAGGCTCACTTTTATCGTTTCCATCTACATGGGCCGGTACCCGTCTCTCACTGAGCCAAAGCCAGGCTACTGTTACTTTTCAGCTGTAATTTACGTAACAATGTCTAACTGTGAACTTTAACACCTTCTCACAAAGCAACTATTTTGGTTATGAAGAGGTTGTTGATTCTGCTCTTCACAAGTTCTCACTGTCAGCTCTAGCTTTGGAAACACAATTTCCCTAGTATAAACAAAGGGGATGTACACAAGTGTTACACTGCTTTTACTGTCGAAAAGCAGCCTAAGTTTCTGCAAAACAAGAACACACAGGCGTGCACACAGGAACGCAAACTAGAGGTCGACCGATTATGATTTTTCAATACCGATACCGATTATTGGAGGACCCAAAAGGCCGATACCGATCAATCGGCCGATTTCTTTTGTTTTTTATTTGTAATAATGACAATTACCACAATACTGAATGAACACTTATTTTAAGTTAATATAATACATCAATAAAATCAATTTAGCCTAAAGTAAATAATGAAACATGTTCAATTTGGTTTAAATAATGCAAAAACAAAGTGTTGGAGAAGAAAGTAAAAGTGCAATATGTGCTATGTAAGAAAGCTAACGTTTCAGTTCCTTGCTCAGAACATGAGAACATATGAAAGCTGGTGGTTCCTTTTAACATGAGTCTTCAATATTCCCAGGTAAGAAGTTTTAGGTTGTAGTTATTATAGGAATTATAGGACTATTTCACTCTATACCATTTGTATTTCATTAACCTTTGACTATTGGATGTTCTTACAGGCACTTTAGTATTGCCAGTGTAACAGTATAGCTGCCGTCCCTCTCCTCGCTCCTCCCTGGGCTCAAACCAGCAACACAACGACAACAGCCACCATCGAAGCAGCGTTACCCATGCAGAGCAAGGGGAACAACTACTAGAAGGCTCAGAGCGAGTGACGTTTGAAACGCTATTAGCGCCGGGTAACTAGCAAGCCATTTCACTTCGGTTACACTAGCCTCATCTCGGGAGTTGATAGGCTTGAAGTCATAAACAGAGCAATGCTTGACACACAACGAAGAGCTGCTGGCAAAACGCACAAAAGTGCTGTTTGAATGAATGTTTACGCGCCTGCTTCTGCTTACCACCGCTCAGTCAGATACTTAGATACTTGTATGCTTGTATGCTCAGTCAGATTATATGCAACGCAGGACACGCTAGATAATATCTAGTAACATCATCAACCATGTGTAGTTAACTAGTGGTTATGATTGATTGTTTTTTAGAAGATAAGTTTAATGCTAGCTAGCAGCTTACCTTGGCTTACTGCATTCGCATAACAGGCACTCCTTGTGGAGTGCAACGAGAGAGAGGCAGGTCGTTATTGCGTTGGACTAGTTAACTGTAAGGTTGCAAAATTGGATCCCCCGAGCTGACAAGGTGAAAATCTGTCGTTCTGCCCCTGAACAAGGCAGTTAACGCACCGTTCTTCGGCCGTCATTGAAAATAAGTGCGTGATAAATATGTTCTTAACCGACTTGCCTAGTTAATTAAAGTTATTAAAAAAAATATATATAAAAACAATAATAATAACAATTGGCAAATTGGTGCCCAAAAGTACCGATTTCCGATTGTTATGATAACTTGAAATCGGCCCTAATTAATCGGCCATTCCGATTAATCGGTCGACCTCTAACACAAACACACATTAACGCAAATCCACTACAGCTCCTGGTCTTTTCCTGGCTTCCAAGCATCCCATCACGACACATAATGCAGAAATTAGACATGCAAATGTGTACACAGCATGAAGTGCCTGGGAAGTTCACAGAAATACCCCCCTGCCACCAGATGTTTCCCCAGGTATTTAGGGCCACATCCGTATCCGTAATTCTGTCTCGTAAATCATGCGTTGATGTCAATGAGGGATTTTGAGATACACAAACACATTGCAGTCCAAAGTTTTGCCCTTACAGCCTTAAATACGCTTCTAGACTAAAACCCAATCTTTTAACTATCAACTTGGGTATCAAACATCACATGCATCCCCCCCTCCCCCACACACATTCAAGCTCCACAATGAGGCATTATGCCACTTCGGTGGTGAGGCTGTTTGCAAAAGTTTTCTGTGGTCTCCTTGTTCCTTGTTCAATCTCCCATTCCCGTTCCCTCTCACTCTCCCTCCCCAAAGGGTTCAAAATGTCACAAAGTGAATTCAATCAGGCATTGGGGAAGTCCGTGGCTTTGAATGGTGTTTGGAAGGCCAAGTACAAAACCCAGTCTAACAGGACCTTGTCTTCCCACCCAGACACCATGTTGGCTCCAAGCACCACACTCAAAGTGGAGCTATTTGCATGCAGATTTTACAATGGTCTCAATGTACTGCCCAAGCTCTTTCTAAAATGGTCTGAAGGTCTAGCTCCTCAGCAAGGGTCCTCATATAGGCCTTAGTGGAAAACAGAAATGGTAAGACATTCTGACATGTACTGTCTGTAATGTCACTGGAGAGAAAGTTGATCAAATTAAAATGAGTGCCATGGTTCTGCAACATCTTACTGTTCAACTTCAACCCAAGTTACTGTACTGAGATTGAATTAACTACTTTACTTTTTCAAATTGTTTATTTTCAAACTGTTATATTGTCAACTAAGAAAACTGAAAAAATGACTTGACTGGACTTGGAATGGTCCAATAAATGATGCAATAAAAACATAGCCTAATGTCTAGGTCTCTGGAAACATGATCTTATTGACCCATTTGGCAAGCCTAGGAGCTGCATGCAGCATAGACACTGAATCATTTGAGACTGAAACATTTGCCTTCTTCACAACAGTAGCAAATGAAGCCTCCAGATGTTTTATTTTCATACCTCCAGTAAAAAGACCAGATGGCAGCTAGCCGCAATGGTCTAAAACCACACTCCAAAACCTGTTTATTAATCAGTTATTTCCTTTACTGGTGCAAATTACCCTTATACACCAACATCTTTACTTCAAGTTTATAGAGGAGGATAGGGACAGTTGATTTGTGGGAAAACCTTCTCCAGATCCAAGACTTAACAAAAACGGCAATATGTAAGCTCTGCTCACCTCAAAGTAAAGCTGAAAATCATGCTGTATATTTACTGTATATTTAACTAGGCAAGTCGATTAAAAACAAATTATTATTTTACAATGACAACCAACCCTGGCCAAACCCTCCCCTAACCCAGACGACAATGGGCCACTTGGGACTCCCGATCACAGGTTGTGATACAGACCAGGATCGAACCAGGGTCTGTAGTGACACCTCTAGAACTGAGGTGCAGTGCCTTAGACTGCGCCACTCAGGAGCCTTAAAATATATCCCAAATTATCCCTTTAAGTGTTTCAAAAAGTGGCATTGGGGAAATTGTTAGAAGCAGCTGATTGCACTTTAAACGGGAATAAACAGCATCTCAAGGCACTAGATTCAATTAGTAAATAGGCTCTCTCCCCCAGACCTTGTCGAGTTTACATGGGTATTTTTAGCTCATTTATTCTCACACACTGTATATCGTGTAGTAGGGACTCAATCTAATATCCAAGATAGATTCAATTTGATAATGTTTCAGTGTAATGAAAGCCCATTAAGCAGTATGCTCGAGAGGTCGACTGATTAATAGGAATGGCCGATTAATTAGGGCCGGTATTTTTGGACACCGATTTGGCCAATGTTTTTTTTTTTTTTTTACACCTTTATTTAACTAGGCAAGTCAGTTAAGAACACATTCTTATGTTCAATGACGGCCTAGGAACAGTGGGTTAACTGCCTGTTCAGGGGCAGAACGACAGATTTTTACCTTGTCAGCTCCGGGATTCAATCTTGCAACCTTACAGCTAACTAGTCCAACGCTCTAACCACCTGCCTCTCATTGCACTCCACGAGGAGCCTGCCTATTAAGCAAATGCAGTAAGATGCCTGTCAGGATTTGGCCAGGGTTGTTCCGGTTTTTGGTCACTAGATGCCCCCATTGTGCCTTTTGTTTTCCCTTGATCCCCATTATTATTTGCACCTGTGCCTCGTTTCCCCTGATTGTATTTAAACCCTTTGTTTTCCTCAGTTCTTTGCTCTGTGTTTGTATGTTAGAACCCAGCCCTAGTACTCTGTGAACTCTTGTTGATCCCGGTGGACTCTCTTGTGGAATTCTGTTTTTTGTTCTTGTTTGTTTGTTTTTGAGTATCTTTTGAGGCTTTTTGTGCTATACCTTCCACCTTGTGGATTTACCTTTTTTGTCTTGGAGGATTACCTTTGTTCTTGTGGAGTTCCTTTTGAGGTTGTGGAGTTACATGTTTTCCTGAAGAACTTCACTTTTTACTTCATTAAATACACCGTCTCAAGTACTGCTGTGTCTGCCTCATCTTCTGGGTTCTGCCGACTATTCGTGGCTCAGTTGGTTAAGTGACTGTTTCTCACTCCAGAGACCCGGGTTCGTAACCGGGTCCTGACAAAGCCAAGGTAAGATGCTAGCTAGCATTAAACTTATCATAAAAATCAATCTATCATAATCACTATTTTAGTGGTTAGAGCGTTGGCCTAGTAACTGGAAGGTTGCAAGTTCAAACCCCCAAGCTGACAAGGTACAAATCTGTCGTTCTGCCCCTGAACAGGCAGTTAACCCATTGTTCCTAGGCCATCATTGAAAATAAGAATTTGTTCTTAACTGACTTGCCTAGTTAAATAAGGGTAAAATAAAAATTTTAAAAACAAATGGTTGATGATATTACTAGTCTATCTAGCGTGTCCTGCGTTGCATATAATCGATGCAACGCAGGGGATGATTTAACAAAAGCGCATTTGCGAAAAAAGCACAATCGTTGCACGACTGTACTTAACCATAAACACCCATGCCTTTCTTAAAATCAATACACAGAAGTATATATTTTTAAACCTGCATATTTAGCTAAAATAAATCCAAGTTAGCAGGCAATATTAACCAGGTGAAATTGTCACTTCTCTTGCGTTCATTGCACGCAGAGTCAGGGTATATGCAACAGTTTGGGCAGCCTGGCTCATTGCGAACTAATTTACCCGAATTTTACGTAATTATGACATAACATTGAAGGTTGTGCAATGTAACAGCAATATTTAGACTTATGGATGCCATCCATTAGATAAAATACTGAACAGTTCCGTATTTCACTGAAAATAATAAACATTTTGTTTTCGAAATGATAGTTTCCAGATTCTACCATATTAATGACCAAAGGCTCGTATTTCTGTGTGTTATGTTATAATTAAGTCTATGATTTGATAGAGCAGTCTGACTGAGCGGTGATGGGCAGCAGCAGGCTCGTAAGCATTCATTCAAACAGCACTATTGTGTGTTTGACAGAAGCTCTTCACAATGCTTCAAGCATTGCGCTATGACTTCAAGCCTGTCAACTCCAGAGATTAGGCTGGTGTAACCGATGTGAAATTACTAGCTAGTTAGCGGGGTGCACGCTAATAGCGTTTCAAACGTCACTCGCTCTGAGTAGTTCTTCCCCTTGCTCTACATGGGTAACGCTGCTTCGAGGGTGGCTGTTGTCGATGTGTTCCTGGTTCGAGGCCAGGAGAGGGACGGAAGCTATACTGTTACACTGGCAATACTAAAGTGCCTATAAGAACATCCAATAGTCAAAGGTATATGAAATACAAATGGTATAGAGAGAAATAGTCCTATAAATACTATAACTACAACTTAAAACCTCTTACCTTGGAATACTGAAGTCTCATGTTAAAAGGAACCACCAGCTTTCATATGTTCTCATGTCTTGAGCAAGGAACTTAAAAGGTAGCTTTTTTACATGGCCCATATTGCACTTTTACTTTCTTCTCCAACACTTTGTTTTTGCATGATTTAAACCAAATTGAACATGTTTCATTATTTATTTGAGGCTAAATAGATTTTTATTGATGTATTATATTAATTTAAAATAAGTGTTCATTCAGTATTGTTGTAATTGTCATTATTACAAATATATATTTTTTAAATCAGCCGATTAATCGGTATCAGCTTTTTTCGTCCTCCAATAATCGGTATCGGCGTTGAAAAATCATAATCGGTCGACCTCTAGTATGCTCCTACTCATACCAATAAAATTTTCTCTCGGACAACCAGTCCTTTTTTAGGATGGTGTGTCAATCTCCAAGTTGGCCAAATAAGGCCGCATTTATTGTAGCTGGGGATTTTAACAAAGCAAATTTGAGGAAAACGCTACTGAAGTTCTATTAACACATTGACTGTAGTACTCGCGTTGGGAAAACGCTCGGCCACTGCTATTCTCTCTTCCGGGATGCCTACAAGGCCCTTCCCCGCCCTCCCTTCGGCAAATCAGATCACGACTCCATTTTGCACCTCCCTTCCTATAGGCAGAAAATCAAACAGGAAGTACCCGTGCTAAGGTCTATTCAACGCTGGTTTGACCAATCGTAATCCATGCATCAAAATTGTTTTGATCACGCAGACTGGGATATGTACCGGGTAGCCTCGGAGAATAACATTGATGTATATACAGACACGGTGACTGAGTTCATCAGGAAGTGTATAGGGGATGTTGATATTGTTCCCACTGTGACTATTAAAACATATCTAAATCAGAAACCGTGGACAGATGGCAGCATTTGCGCTAAACTGAAAGCACCGACCACCGTATTTAACCATGGCAAGGTGACTTGGAATATGGTTGAATACAAACAGTGTAGTTATTCCTTCTGTAAGGCAATCAAACAGTACAGTCAGTACAGAGACAAAGTGGAGTCGCAATTCAACGGCTCAGACACGAGATGTCCAGTTGTCGGAAGTTTATATACACTTAGGTTAATTAAGTGGATATATTAAAGCAACATCTGAAGACATCAGGCAGGAAGTTAAAGCTTAGTCGCAAATGGGTCTACCAAATGGACAATGACCCCAAGCATACTTCCAAAGTCGTGCAAAATGGCTTAAGGACAACAAAGTCTGCTAAATGACGTAAATGTAAATGTATTGGAATGGCCATCACAAAGCCCTGATGTCAATCCTATAGAAAATCTGTGGGCAGAACTGAAAAAGCATGTGTGAGCAAAGAGGCCTACAAACCTGACTCAGTTACACCAGCTCTGTCAGGAGCAATGTGCCCAAATTCACCCAACTTATTGTGAGAAGCTTGTGGAAGGCTAACTGAAACGTTTGACCCAAGTTAAACAATTTAAAGGCAATGCTACCAAATACTAATTGAGTGTACAGTGGGGCAAAAAAAGTATTTAGTCAGCCACCAGTTGTGCAAGTTCTCCCACTTATAAAGATGACAGAGGCCTGTAAATTTCATCATAGGTACACTTCAACTATGACAGACAATGAGAAAAAAAAAATCCAGAAATCACATTGGATTTTTAATGAATTTATTTGCAAATTATGGTGGAAAACAAGTATTTGGTCAATAACAAAAGTTTATCTCAATACTTTGTTATATACCCTTTGTTGGCAATGACAGAGGTCAAATGTTTTCTGTAAGTCTTCACAAGGTTCACATACACTGTTGCTGTTATTTTGTCCCATTCCTCCATGCCGATCTCCTCTAGAGCAGTGATGTTTTGGGGCTGTTGCTGGGCAACACGGACTTTCAACTCACTCCAAATATTTTCTATGGGGTTGAGATCTGGAGACTGGCTAGGCCACTCCAGGACCATGAAATGCTCCTTCATTGCCCGGGCGGTGTGTTTGGGATCATTGTCATGCTGAAAGACCAAGCCACGTTTCATCTTCAATGCCGTTGCTGATGGAAGGAGGTTTTCACTCAAAATCTCACGATACATGGCCCCATTCATTCTTTCCTTTACACGGATCAGTTGTCCTGGTCCCTTTGCAGAAAAACAGCCCCAAAGCAGGATGTTTCCACCCCCATGCTTCACAGTAGGAGTGGTGTTCTTTGGATGCAACTCAGCATTCTTTGTCCTCCAAACACGACGAGTTGAGTTTTTACCAAAAAGTTATATTTTGGTTTCATCTGACCATATGACATTCTCCCAATCTTCTTCTGGATCATCCAAATGCTCTCTAGCAAACTTCAGACGGGCCTGGACATGTACTAGCTTAAGCAGGGGGACACATCTGGCACTGCAGGATTTGAGTCCCTGGCGGCGTAGTGTGTTACTGATGGTAGGCTTTGTTACTTGGTCTCAGCTCTCTGCAGGTCATTCACTAGGTCCCCCCATGTGGTTCTGGGATTTTTGCTCACAGTTCTGGTGATCATTTTGACCCCACAGGGTGAGATCTTGCGTGGAGCCCCAGATTGAGGGAGATTATCAGTGGTCTTGTATGTCTTCCATTTCCTAATAATTGCTCCCACAGTTGATTTTCTTCAAACCTGCAGATTCAGTCTTCCCAGCCTGGTGCAGGTCTACAATTTTGTTTCTGGTGTCTTTTGGCAGCGCTTTGGTCTTGGCCATAGTGGAGTTTGGAGTGTGACTGTTTGAGGTTGTGGACAGGTGTCTTTTATACTGATAACAAGTTCAAACAGGTGCTATTAATACAGGTAACGAGTGGAGGACAGAGGAGCCTCTTAAAGAAGAAGTTACAGGTCTGTGCGAGCCAGAAATCTTGCTTGTTTGTCGGTGACAAAATACTTATTTTCCACCATAATTTGCAAATAAATTTTTAAAAGTCCTACAATGTGGTTTCTGGATTTTTTTCCCCTCATTTTGTCTGTCATAGTTGAAGTGTACCTATGATGAAAATTACAGGCCTCTCTCATCTTTTTAAGTGGGAGAACTTGCACAATTGGTGGCTGACACAATAATTGTATGTACACTTCTGACCCACTGGGAATGTGATGAAAGAAATAAAAGCTGAAATAAATCATTCTCTCTACTATTATTCTGACATTTCACATCCTTAAAATAAAGTGGTGATCCCAATTGACCTAAGACAGGGAATTTTTAATAGAATTAAATGTCAGGAATTGTGAAATACTGAGTTTAAATGTATTTGGCTAACGTGTATGCAAACTTCCGACTTCAACTGTATGTGTTTGTGACCAATAACATTCTATTTTATTTGAATTATAACTCCTCCAATGTCAGAAACAGCCAAGTAGAGGCCTTCTTCGCGGAATATTGGAGCCATTTGCATCATCAACAATAAACAATATGGCTGCTGTAGTGAATGATATCACTTTCGTGGTGTGGGGGCTGTGCTTTGGCAAAGTGGGTGGGGTTATATCCTGCCTGTTTGGCCCTGTCCGGGGGCATCGTCGGACAGGGCCACAGTGTCTTCCGACCGCTCCTGTCTCAGCCTCCAGTATTTATGCTGCAATAGTTTGTGTCGGGGGCTAGGGTCAGTCTGTTAAAACTGGAGTATTTCTCCTGTCTCATCTGGTGTCCTGTGTGAATTTAAGTATGCTCCCTCTAATTCTCTCTTTTTTTCCTCTCTCTCTTTCTCTCAGAGGACCTGAGACCTAGGACCATGCCTCAGGACTACCTGGCCTGATGACTCCTTGCTGTCCCCAGTCCACTGGTCATGCTGCTGCTCCAGTTTCAACTGTTCTACCTGCGGCTATGGAACCCTGACCTGTCACTGGACGCGCTACCTTGTCCCGGACCTGCTGTTTTGGACCCTCTCTCTGCCACAAATGCTGTCTCTAACGCTGAATGATCGGCTTTGAAAAGCCAACTGACATTTACATCTGAGGTGCTGACCTGTTGCACCCTCTACAACCACTGTGATGATTATTATCTGACCCTGCAGGTCATCTATGAACATTTGAACATCTTGGCCATGTTCTGTTATCTCCACCCTGCATAGCCAGAAGAGGACTGGCCACCCCACAGAGCCTGGTTCCTCTCTAGGTTTCCTCCTAGGGTTCTGGCCTTTCACCGTGCTTCTACATCTGCATTGCTTGCTGTTTGGGGTTTTAGGCTGGGTTTCTGTACAGCACATTGTGACATCGGCTGATGTAAAAAGGACTTTATAAATATATTTGATTGATTCATTGATGGAGATGCAATAGAAAGACCTCTCTATGGCAGATGGAGCCAACTTAACCATGGGGATGTAGACATCAAATCAACTGAAGGATTTGATCAAAGGAGATGATTGTACAACTAGTGTTCAGGGAACGGTCAAACCTCAAGTGGCCTTGAATGAATAAGTCAATAATCTAACTCAATCAAACAATGAACAAAACTCTGCAGATTGGATATTCAAGGTGAATGAAAGGTAAAGGGAACAGGCAGAGAAGAAAACAAAACATAGTAAAGTATTTACTGTGATTTTTTTATTTTACCTTTATTTAACTAGGCGAGTCAGTTAAGAACAAATTCTTATTTTCAATGACGGCCTAAGAACAGTGGGTTAACTGCCTGTTCAGGGGCACAACGACAGATTTGTACCTTGTCAGCACAGGGATTTGAACTTGCAAATTCGGTTACTAGTCCAACGCTCTAACCACTAGGCTACCCTGCCACCCGATGGCATCAAGGTTTTGGAATATAGACCTATATATTATATAATATATATTTTCTTGTTTTGTTAGACGCTGAGAACGTCCTCAGCATCAGACAGTTTCACTGCCCCCACAACACCCGTCACTACATTTATGGTGGTTCTATTTTTGAAGACAGACACTGTAAGTCATACTCAAGTGTACAGTTGCAGGAACCCGACCATATCCCCCCTGTGAGCTCATCAATGTTGTTGAAAGCTTAACATGTTACCGTCCAACATGTGTAATTGTTGTGATTTGCTACAATGAATCTCAAGACATATATAGCAGAACAAGACATCAGTCACTGCTCCTCGAAGGGGTTGACAACAGACATGAGCAAGTGCTTTAGCTACTGTCAATCTGAGAAGGGCAATTTCATCTCCTATTAAAGCCTTTAAACCCACTTTTTTGTTTTTTTCCCACATTGCGTTTTGGTAAAAAATCTAACTGAATTAATACAAATGTGTCAACTGCCAACTTTTTACCATTAATATTTTATTGGATAGGAGGATGTTCACATTGTTATGAAGCCGTTTCATATGGATACTTACAACAAGAAAGGTTAAATATGACGTTTTACTAAAACTTTGGGGTTGTTCAAATAGATCTCAGGAGGAAATATTGTTTTCAATAACAGTTTGAAAAGCATTGCATTGATGGTGTAAAAATGCAGAGGCAGTGAATTCATGCTTAAACATAAATAATCACACTCTAAAACATAACATATAACTGTTTGCCTTTTCTAAGAGACAACTGGTAAAAAGCCACTTATTTTTTAACTATGGAGGCTACTGTCTAAGGGCACACCAAGTCAATGCAATTATCCTATGTACAATAGAGGCCTCTTGTTTGGACAGATATTTGCTGCTCAAATATGATTCATTCTGTTTTACATCCAACCTTAGCTTAGATCATTTCTTTCCCACATAACCAGTGAAAGGTTTAATTATGTGTATCTGTATATTGTTGTAGAAATTATCTAGCCTGCATCAATGGTTTATGTTCCATTAAAATATAAACAAACAGATTTAGGAATGTACATCATGAACCAGTATGTTCTTGTAGATGCACAACATTTTGTCATCTTACAATTAACATCTACATTTCAAAGAAAGCCAGATGGTTCACAACATGTGAATTCAGGATGAAAGCATATGGACGTTACAAAACAATGATTTAATGCAATAATAATAAGACAGTTTATAGCATAGAATCACATGACAGACAACATGGGGATGGTTAGCAGTCAAGTGGATGAATTACAGTCTGGACAAGCCATGTCTGGGGCACAACTCACCCCGCAATAGGAGAATCAATTGTGATCACAACAAGCCAATTCCACGAAGCTGTGGTTCATTTCGTAATCCCCATGTCACAATGTAATTATGTGTGTTATTATGAAGCAATACACGACTTTCTGGTCCTCCACAGAGTGAATACAATTGACAGCACCACAGATTGTTGCCCTAATGGGGGATGTGCAGAGAGTGTGTGTGTGGGGGGGGCATTTCACTGACAATGGAGTATTTTCATACCATGTCATGTCTTTCTGTTTGTTTGATGATGACGACTTTGTTCAGCTACAACTCCAAATATTTTTTGCTTGGGGTAAAAAAGTTTTTTTGACTTCCTGGGTGGATTATACTCTTAAATGTACTTGTCTAAATCTAATGTCACTAATCAACTGACATCCAACCTCATGTAACACCTTTATAACGCCATTCTATGCGTTCAGTAGCCTATACATCGATGAAGTACTATTTTAACAGTTATATTGCATGGGGTGTGTCAATTTATCTCTCTTCTCAAGACTAAAATCACTCTAAAAATGTTTAATTAATTTGAATTAAATTCAAACAGATGTTCTTGGACTAGCCCAGTTTTGTTCAAATGTGGCTCTTTGTGGACCTGACGATACTGTCTTTATGCACACATAGGATATTAATTGTGGCTTTTCATGTGCTGTCTCTGAACAGTAAACTAAATAAATGCTAAATAAATAAATGTTATGAACAATTTATTCGTATATAACGTTACTTGATTGGTTATACACAAATATAACAGCACAGTTGATGTTTTAAACTATGGCAGATGGTTCGCTACAGACTTTTCAGAATACAGTTGGTTACGGAACAAATGTATCGTAGGCATATGATGGGCTTCGTACGGGTCGGTAACAATCACAACTATCTGAGCACTATTTTCAATGCACTAAATAAAAAGCGCACACAATATGTTATGTAGGTCTACGTAAAAAGGAAAAGAGATAGAAATCAATCAAGGCATGGTCCATACAGTTGATATAGAGCGGCAACTTTACCTGTTCCCTTTGCTTTTACGCAAATGTTGAGCCCATTTGATAGGCTACCGTTCGAGGAATATGTAGTGCATGCAATAATGTATCATTTAAATGTGTTTGTCTTACCTTTCAGACTTCCTAAGGCTTTCTTTTAACTTTCACTATAATTTCTCCGAGCATTCTTGGTAATAAAGTTAGGAAGGAAAAACATGCCACCCCTTGCGCTTTCCCACTCTTCAACAGGTTTATGAGTCAATGATAGACAGGCGAATCAACCAATCCGTGCAAGGGGATGTGTGCCCAATAGAAGTAGTAGGGGACAGAAACGGTGGAAAGTACTTTATACCTCAGTGGAAGTGACTGATGCATTATGATGTTATAGCCAGAATATAAATACTTTTTAATAGGTTTCGAAATTAAAACCAACTTTGCATATTTATCACAATATCTAAAAAATAAGTTTGTGGCTAAAATTATTGAGTCATGATTGAGCAAAACATTTTTTGTCATGTTGTAGTTGGCGTAGACAAGTGCCATTTGTCAATGGGGAAATTTTGTTGCAGTGTCATGTACACTTTAAACGTGTACATGACACTGCAAAAAAAATTCCCCATGGGGACAATAAAGTCAGTAATTAATGAAAAATAAGTTATTATTGTTTTGCCAACAGATCCTCTTTCTACATTTTATAAAAATGGCAAAAGTTTCACTACTGCTCTAATTCATAAATGTAGTCTCTGAAGTGTAAAATATACTTTATTTATTTGAACAAAGATATGTTCATGTTTGCCTTCAAGCTATTTAGTGCATAGTGGAATGTTTTGGAATTAAGTTAGCTTGTGATAACTGTATGAAAATAATTATGAAGAATATAGTTATCTGGTCAAATACCAATGTAAATCAGAACACATTGGAATGCCTGCACATTGGATATTGCCTTGGTTTGCCATGAAAAGGATGTCAGTGACGTTCAATATGTTCTGCTCAATAGCATTATCTATTTAGAACGATCATGCCTTCATAATCAAAAATAATACACTGAACAGTAAGGTTTTGTTGCTATGAATTACTTTTGCATGATGTTTTTATTCTATGTGATTCAATTGTGTTTACTTCAAAGCATTCATAGGATGTCTGCAAGTCATTTTGAGGTGACTAGGAATTTATCTTGGTGTGTTGGCTCAGAACAAAAAAAATCATCAGATCAACATCAATATAGATATAAAATATAACACTGTAGAAATCACCATTTACACAATACATTCACAGGAATGTCCCCAATGCGAGGTAATGTAATGAGGTAAGTGATGCATGTGTGTGTGGAAAGCGCATGGAGGGCAGGAGTGTTTTGGATAAAAGCAATTGAAATACTTCCCACTTGAGAATGCAAAGATGTTGGATGGGGAAAGTCACCTTAATATTTACCATTCCTACTATGCCTGGACAGCATTGTGTGTGTATATAGCGGAAGCCAGTAAAATGAGAAACTGCTTTTTTTATGAGCATCCTTCTTGTACTTGCAGCTGTTCCTTTCTGCTGACCAGCAGTTTTTTTTTATTACAAACAGAAACAGCTACTACAGATGTTATGTTTTCCAGACAGCAGTTACTATTTTATTGTTCAGTGCTAGTTACAAAAACTCATTAACTGGGAGTAAAATTGCAGTCTGCTAGGATATGTTAAAATATGTAAACTGAACTATAATCTATAAAGAATTAAACAAATCTAGGCTTCGCAGAGTAAGAATTAACCAAGTCTATGCTTCGCAAAGTGGGAGGGTCATCTTCAATGCCTTCACGCGTCATGTCAACACGTCTCACAATTTATCCTATTGACCTGGCTGCAACCATATGGCCTAACAGTAGAGGGCATTACAGTTACGGTATTTCTCAGATTGTACAAAGCACTACTTACTGACCAGTAAAGCCTCTAAGGGTAGGGTTAAGATAAATCTGGTCACTGAATAAAATATTGTTCCATTTTACAAGAGCGTGACAGAGGGAACAGTGCTTGACTAACCACACACATATCTGACCAAAGTTTTGTAATGGCTTCCCTGCTCTGTCATGAACATTGAAAATATCTTTACTTTGATGAATCAGCAGAATGTGTCTTCAAGAGAGACATCAGCCATGTTTGAGAGCAGTTGCTGATCAATGATTGAGCGGACTGACTGATCTGCAAATAATAATGAGCAGTTATTTAGGATGAAAGGTGATTTGTAGATCATTCACTCTGCCTTCACCGACTGCTGTGAAGTCGAATCTCTGACATAGCCACTATTTTATAACAGGGTTTTTACTGTGGAAATAGACTGCAAAGGAGAAGGCTAAAAGTGGGAAAGGGGATACCAGGGTGAGCACACAGATAGCGCTCCTTCTCTGTGATTTACCAGAGAAACCGAGCCAGTGACACTTAGTCAACGCCATTTTACCTGCTGTTTGTTGTGCTAGCTGATTAGCCTCGCCTACTGTTTTTAGCTAGCTTTCCCAATTCAACACCTGTGATTACTGTATGCCTCGCTGTATGTCTCTCCCAAATGTCAATATGCCTTGTATACTGTTGTTCAGGTTAGTTATCATTGTTTTAGTTCACAATGGAGCCCCTAGATCCACTCTGCATACCCCTGTTACCTCCTTTGTCCCACCCCCCACACATGCGGTGACCTCACCCATTACAACCAGCATGTCCAGAGATACAACCTCTCTCATCATCACCCAGTGCCTGGGCTTACCTCCGCTGTACCCGCACCCCACCATACCCCTGTCTGCGCATTATGCCCTGAATATATTCTACCATGCCCAGAAACCTGCTCCTCTTATCCTCTGCCCCCAACGCTCTAGGCGACCAGTTTTGATAGCCTTTAGCCGCACCCTCATACTACTCCTTCTCTGTTCCGCGGGTGATGTGGAGGTAAACCCAGGCCCTGCATGTCCCCAGGTACCCTCATTTGTTGACTTCTGTGATCGAAAAAGTATTGGTTTTATGCATGTCAACATCAGAAGCCTCCTCCCTAAGTTTGTTTTACTCACTGCTTTAGCACACTCTGCTAACCCTGATGTCCTTGCCGTGTCTGAATCCTGGCTCAGGAAGGCCACCAAAAATTCAGAGATTTCCATACCCAACTATAACATCTTCCGTCAAGATAGAACTGCCAAAGGGGGCGGAGTCGCAGTCTACTGCAGAGATAGCCTGCAAAGTAATGTCATACTTTCCAGGTCCATACCCAAACAGTTTGAACTACTAATTTTGAAAATTACTCTCTCCAGAAACAAGTCTCTCACTGTTGCCGCCTGCTACCGACCCCGTCAGCTCCCAGCTGTGCCCTGGACACCATTTGTGAATTGATCGCCCCCATCTAGCTTCAGAGTTTGTTCTGTTAGGTGACCTAAACTGGGATATGCTTAACACCCCGGCAGTCCTACAATCTAAGCTAGATGCCCTCAATCTCACTCAAATCATCAAGGAACCCACCAGGTACAACCCTAACTCTGTAAACAAGGGCACCCTCATAGACGTCATCCTGACCAACTGGCCCTCCAAATATACCTCCGCTGTCTTCAACCAGGATCTCCGCGATCACTGCCTCATCGCCTGTATCCGCCACGGAGCCGCAGTCAAACGACCACCCCTCATCACTGTCAAACGCTCCCTAAAACACTTCTGTGAGCAGGCCTTTCTAATCGACCTGGCCCGTGTATCCTGGAAGGACATTGACCTCATCCCGTCAGTTGAGGATGCCTGGTCATTCTTTAAAAGTAACTTCCTCACCATTTTAGATAAGCATGCTCCGTTCAAAAAATGCAGAACCAAGAACAGATACAGCCCTTGGTTCACTCCAGACCTGACTGCCCTCGACCAGCGCAAAAACATCCTGTGGCGGACTGCAATAGCATCGAATAGCCCCGTGATATGCAACTGTTCAGGGAAGTCAGGAACCAATACACGCAGTCAGTCAGGAAAGCTAAGGCCAGCTTCTTCAGGCAGAAGTTTGCATCCTGTAGCTCCAACTCCAAAAAGTTCTGGGACACTGTGAAGTCCATGGAGAACAAGAGCACCTCCTCCCAGCTGCCCACTGCACTGAGGCTAGGAAACACGGTCTCCACCGATAAATCCATGATTATCGAAAACTTCAATAAGCACTTCTCAACGGCTGGCCATGCCTTCCGCCTGGCTACTCCAACCTCGGCCAACAGCTCCGCCCCCCCGTAGTTCCTCACCCAAGCCTCTCCAGGTTCTCCTTTACCCAAATCCAGATAGCAGATGTTCTGAAAGAGCTGCAAAACCTGGACCCGTACAAATCAGCTGGGCTTGACAATCTGGACCCGCTATTTCTGAAACTATCTGCCGCCATTGTCGCAACCCCTATTACCAGCCTGTTCAACCTCTCTTTCATATCGTCTGAGATCCCCAAGGATTGAAAGCTGCCGCAGTCATCCCCCTCTTCAAAGGGGAGACACCCTGGACCCAAACTGCTATAGACCTATATCCATCCTGCCCTGCCTATCTAAGGTCTTCGAAAGCCAAGTCAACAAACAGGTCACTGACCATCTCGAATCCCACCGTACCTTCTCCGCTGTGCAATCTGGTTTCCGAGCCGGTCACGGGTGCACCTCAGCCACACTCAAGGTACTAAATGATATCATAACCGCCATCGATAAAAGACAGTACTGTGCAGCCGTCTTCATCGACCTCGCCAAGGCTTTCGACTCTGTCAATCACCAAATCCTTATCGGCAGACTCAACAGCCTCGGTTTTTCGGATGACTGCCTTGCCTGGTTCACCAATTACTTTGCAGACAGAGTTCAGTGTGTCAAATCGGAGGGCATGCTGTCCGGTCCTCTGGCAGTCTCTATGGGGGTGCCACAGGGTTCAATTCTCGGGCCGACTCTCTGTATATATCAATGATGTTGCTCTTGCTGCGGGCGATTCCCTGATCCACCTCTACGCAGACGACACCATTCTATATACTTTCGGCCCGTCATTGGACACTGTGCTCTCAAACCTCCAAACGAGCTTCAATGCCATACAGCACTCCTTCCGTGGCCTCCAACTGCTCTTAAACGCGAGTAAAACCAAATGCATGCTTTTCAACCGATCGCTGCCTGCACCCGCATGCCCGACTAGCATCACCACCCTGGATGGTTCCGACCTTGAATATGTGGACATCTATAAGTACCTAGGTGTCTGGCTAGACTGCAAACTCTCCTTCCAGACTCACATCAAACATCTCCAATCAAAATCAAATCCAGAGTCGGCTTTCTATTCCGCAACAAAGCCTCCTTCACTCATGCTGCCAAGCTTACCCTAGTAAAACTGACTATCCTACCGATCCTCGACTTCGGCGATGTAATCTACAAAATGGCTTCCAACACTCTACTCAGCAAACTGGATGCAGTCTATCACAGTGCCATCCGTTTTGTCACTAAAGCACCTTATACCACCCACCACTGCGACTTGTATGCTCTAGTCGGCTGGCCCTCACTACATATTCGTCGCCAGACCCACTGGCTCCAGGTCATCTACAAGTCCATGCTAGGTAAAGCTCCGCCTTATCTCAGTTCACTGGTCACGATGGCAACACCCATCCGTAGCACGCGCTCCAGCAGGTGAATCTCACTGATCATCCCTAAAGCCAACACCTCATTTGGCCGCCTTTCGTTCCAGTACTCTGCTGCCTGTGACTGGAACGAATTGCAAAAATCGCTGAAGTTGGAGACTTTTATCTCCCTCACCAACTTCAAACATCAGCTATCCGAGCAGCTAACCGATCGCTGCAGCTGTACATAGTCTATAGGTAAATAGCTCACCCTTTTTCACCTACCTCATTCCCATACTGTTTTTATACTGTTTTTATTTATTTACTTTTCTGCTCTTTTGCACACCAATGTCTCTACCTGTACATGCCCATCTGATCATTTATCACTCCAGTGTTAATCTGCAAAATTGTATTATTCGCCTACCTCCTCATGCCTTTTGCACACATTGTATATAGACTGCCCATTTTTTTTTCTACTGTGTTATTGACTTGCTAATTGTTTACTCCATGTGTAACTCTGTGTTGTCTGTTCACACTGCTATGCTTTATCTTGGCCAGGTCGCAGTTGCAAATGAGAACTTGTTCTCAACTAGCCTACCTGGTTAAATAAAGGTGAAATAAAACATTTTTAAAAAAAACGGGAGATAAGTTAAAGGAAAATGTCACAATTTTTCAACTTCATATTCATAATCTCCAGCACCACCCCAACATCCATCAAATGGGAAAACTGCATGGTTCATTAGTCGTACAACAAAAGGACAGGCAGTGGGGCTGGGGAAAACAAGCACTGATTAATATTGAGATAATTAATAAAACATATTCAAAATCCCTTGGGATGTCCTGTTGTGTCAACATCCTGAGGAGGAAGAGGAGACTGCTTTTATTGCTCCAATTCTAGGTTAGTGTTGACCCTCCCTTGGTATGGGTCCAGGGGTAAAACTGAGGAGCACAACATGACATTGACACAATGTAACAACAACAGACACTGGCAGAGACCTTCAAGATCCATGAGAATGGCATAAGTGATCAATCACTTCAGCTACTAACTTCTACAGTTTCCCATATCTCATTTTAAAATGTCCCTTCCATGTTTAATCACTGTTATGTGTGCCAGTTGAGAAATGCAATTAATGTAGGCTAGGTGTCAATGAAAACCACGGACTAGTTTCCCATGGTTTTTTATTTCCAGTGTTCCTTCTGCCAAGCATTTAGATTAGTTGCGTTTCACATTTTCATTTTGAGCCATAGATATTAAAAAGTCCATGTCTGTTTATTCTTATATCTATACTCAGATTGACATGTTTTGAGTGCAAAAATATTAACATAATATTTCTCTCCCAGATCCTTAGTTCATTGACCTCTGTGGTGGAGTGGAGGATGCCAGCGAATGGGGCCAGGATGAGTGTTGTGGGTTTTCCTCCAGGTCAGAAGCTGACACCCGGTTGATGGCCACAGCAGAATAGAGAACTCCCAGGAGATGAAGAGTCCTGGGGTTACTGGTAGACATTTAGCGGAGGTCACTTTCTGACTAATTACCTTTCAGTGAGCCATGATAACATAGTTAGCTTCCACGCTACTGTTCACTGAGAGGCTAAATTACAACAATTACTAGTCATAATAACGTCATCATTGACCTCTCTATTTATTTTTCCATTCCTGGGGGCCTGTCATGCCAAATAGTGTCCCCCTCAACATCACAATGGGATTCGATGAGTTCTGACGCAGTGGGGGACACTATTTGAATGGGGACATTATTTGGCATGACAGGCTCCCTTGCTCTGAGAGATGTCTGTAGGAGTCTACCATGTCTCAGGGCAAGCAGACCCTCCTCACAGATGTAGGATCTTAATTTGATCACTTTTTTTTGCTGAGAATTTGCAATACAAACTTGTAGTGTATTCAAGGTTTTAAAAGACTTCTAAAGTTTGTAATTTACACTTAAAATGTCAGACTTGATTTACCCATAATGAAAAATGCATCTACCCCAACAAAACATTTCCATTAATTAAAATCCACATAGTAATTCACATTTCCTGTTGCTGCAGGATTATTGTCATGCTGTAGCAAACTCGCTCAAATTACGATTCTGTAGGAGGTTGCATGTTTGTTTCACCAAGCCAATTTCATTAGTTGAATCAGTTGTGTTAGTGCTGGACTAGAACACTAATATGCACCCTCAGGAATGGAATGTGAAACATTGTTCTGTTATGTAAGTCCCTTATTGTCTATACAAGCTGCAGAAGACAGAGATAGGACATTTGAGCCTATCTAAAGGAGATAAAGCTTAGTGTGGGTGAAGGTTGTATGGGGGCTTGCCATTGTCTCAGACGCACACTCTCTAACCCCTCAGGTTGGCACAGTATGTTATTGAACAGTAGTTGATGTGTAAGGCACTGCATCTCAGTGCTAGAGGCATCACTACAGACCCTGGATTGATCCCGGGCTGTATCACAACCGGCTGTGATCAGGAGTCCCATAAAGTGACGCACAATTGGTCCAGCATTGTTCGGGTTGGGGAGGGTTTGGTCAGGGTAGGCCGTCTTTATAAATAAGAATTTGTTATTAACGGACTTGCTTAGTTAAACAAATTAAAAAGTTGTTTCAGCAGTGTAAAGCTTATGTAAATAGCAGGCGTGATGTGTCTCTCTTTTTTTTAAATGCATTTAGGTAACACTTCGATTTCCTCCTAATTGTGATTTACAGACGATGTATAGTGGGGCAAAAAAGTATTTAGTCAGCCACCAATTGTGCAAGTTCTCCCACTTAAAAATATGAGAGTGGCCTGTATTTTTCATCATCGGTACACTTCAACTATGACAGACAAAATGAGGGGGGAAAAAATCCAGAAAATCACATTGTATGAATTTTGATGAATTAATTTGCAAATTAATGTGGAAAATAAGTATTTGGTCACCTACAAACAAGCAAGATTTCTGGCTCTCACAGACCTGTAACTTCTTCAAGAGGTTCCTCTGTCCTCCACTCGTTACCTGTATTAATGGCACCTGTTTGAACTTGTTATCAGAATAAAAGACACTTGTCCACAACCTCAAACAGTCACACTCCAAACTCCACTATGGCCAAGACCAAAGAGCTGTCAAAGGACACCAGAAACAAAATTGTAGACCTGCACCAGGCTGGGAAGACTGAATCTGCAATAGGTAAGCAGCTTGGTTTGAAGAAATCAACTGTGGGAGCAATTATTAGGAAATGGAAGACATACAAGACCACTGATAATCTCCCTCGATCTGGGGCTCCACGCAAGATCTCACCCCGTGGGGTCAAAATGATCACAAGAACGGTGAGCAAAAATCCCAGAAATACACGGGGGGACCTAGTGAATGACCTGCAGAGAGCTGGGACCAAAGTAACAAAGCCTACCATCAGTAACACACTACGCCGCCAGGGACTCAAATCCTGCAGTGCCAGACATGTCCCCCTGCTTAGGCCAGTACATGTCCAGGCCCGTCTGAAGTTTGCTAGAGAGCATTTGGATGATCCAGAAGAAGATTGGGATAATGTCATATGGTCAGATGAAACCAAAATATAACTTTTTGGTAAAAACTCAACTCATCGTGTTCGGAGGACAAAGAATGCTGAGTTGCATCCAAAGAACACCATACCTACTGTGAAGCATGGGGGTGGAAACATCATGCTTTGGGGCTGTTTTTCTGCAAAGGGACCAGGACGACTGATCCGTGTAAAGGAAAGAATGAATGGGGCCATGTATCATGAGATTTTGAGTGAAAACCTCCTTCCATCAGGAAGGGCATTGAAGATGAAATGTAGCTGGGTCTTTCAGCATGATAAGGATCCCAAACACACTGCCCGGGCAACGAAGGAGTGGCTTCGTAAGAAGCATTTCAAGGTCCTGGAGTGGCCTAGCCAGTCTCCAGATCTCAACCCCATAGAAAATATTTGGAGTGAGTTGAAAGTCCGTGTTGCCCAGCAACAGCCCCAAAACATCACTGCTCTAGAGGAGATCTGCATGGAGGAATGGGCCAAAATACCAGCACCATTGTGTGAAAACCTTGTGAAGACTTACAGAAAATGTTTGACCACTGTCATTGCCAACAAAGGGTATATAACAAAGTATTGAGATAAACTTTTGTTATTGACCAAATACTTATTTTCCACCATAATTTGCAAATAAATTCATTAAAAATCCTACAATGTGATTTTCTGGATTTTATTCCCACATTTTGTCTGTCATAGTTGAAGTGTACCTATGACGAACATTACAGGCCTCACTCATCTTTTTAAGTGGGAGAACTTGCACAATTGGTGGCTGACTAAATACTTTTTGCCCCACTGTATACACATAAATGATGATTATCTAGCTGATTTTGCCAGCAAAAAACAGTAAGAGGATGACCATTGGGAAAAGTTGGCATTGTTGTTTCCTAACTGACTCAGATTTTCCATGAGTGCGCTATTCTCAGCTATGTAATACTGAAACTGCTTGTAAGGAAACCAAATTGAGCAATTACTGGATTATCACACTCTCCCCTGCCATATGCAGCAACCAAGCTTGCTCTGTCATAAGATTCCAGACTCTTAACTACCACCAACAACTATGGTCCAAACTTCTCTCTTATTTTCCATATGGCCTGTAAATTAGCCAAAGGGTTGACAAGGGATATACGTATATTACTCTATAAATTCAGGGGAGTTCTTAGTTCTAATTCATCTGATTAAAGTTGACGCCTAAAAGCATCAATAAGTCATAAAATACATTGGATATTGTGTACTGGCATATTGTGTACTGGCAAGAGAAATTGTGTCATATCCTATCTACTGTAAGACAAGAAACCTGTCATTTTTAAGGACATGCTAAAGTCCAAAATGGAGAGAAAAACATATGTTATACTTGTTGTCCAGTTAAAAAGGACTCAGAGAGTATTGGATTTGACAGACAGAAAGTTATTTTAAATACCTGAATGAGTTGAACATAGTCATGTTAAAAAAACCTAGAGTCATACCCTCTGAAATCTAATTAGCATAATAGAAAAAGCCCCATCAAAATCTGTCTGTTTAAGAGATTTCTGTTATCTTGCATGGGCTGCGTCTCAATCCACCACATCCACCAACGGTGGCCTTCCGCATCTGCGGTGGAAGGTGGCCGAGCTACAACAGGGTTTGTCAGACCATGAGACATCCCAAAAATCGGTATTCTCAAGAAAACGTCTAGCGTCTGAACAGTTTGTCCAACAAAACTAATATGACCCCTCTATGGAAGTGACTTTCACAAAAAAAAACATGTAATTTGTTTTGCTGTAGGATACCCACAAGCCTCACAAGACTCATCTGAAGGTAGCCTGGTACCAGCATATAAACTAATTTAGAAGGATGAAAGTCAAAATATTAGTTATGTCCAGTCCATTTCACCCTGTGGAAATATCTGAGTTGGGATTGGAGAAAAGGTGAATGAAAAATCAAATGACTGCTTTACCACAAGTCCTGGTTCATCAGACTGAGGCAGAGCGATGAACCAATGAACTTCACCTGAGAAAAATAGATGTCTGGCCTGAGGCGCAGTGAACTAAAGTTGAATGCAACAGGGGTAAGAGTTTAATACATTTCCAGGATACAGTGATTGAAATTGGGCAGAATCAATTCCCTGTTTATAGTGACTGAAATTGGGCAGAATGTAGGAGAGTATCTTCATGTCACGCCACAGTTGCAACATCATGGGAAAATCTATTTGATTAGCTGAGCAAGGGTTGAACATGTGTGTATAACAAAGTTTTAAGTAATGGTCAATGTTTACTCCAGCAGGCATTCCACTCATGACACTTATCTTTTAAAAGTAAGAAAATTCCAGTTGAATTCAGTAGACACGAGGTATTTCTTACCACATCTACAATTAACTTGGGGTGTACATTGATTTGTGGACAAGTGCATGTATGGTGTATGTTACCATTTTTTAATTTTAATTTTATTCATTTTACCTAGGCAAGTCAGTTAAGAACAAATTCTTATTTTCAATGACGGCCTAGGAACAGTGGGTTAAGCCTGTTCAGGGGCAGAACGACAGATTTGTACCTTGTCAGCTCGGGGGTTTGAACTTGCAACCTTCCGGTTACTAGTCCAACGCTCTAACCACTAGGCTACGCTGCTGCCCAAATTGACCATGTAAGGGTTAAGGTCGGGGTAAGGGTAGCGGGTAAGGGTAGTGGTTAAAGTTAGGCTTTAGGTTAGGGATGTCCCAATAACCCTGGAAAGCACCAACTTGATAGCATTTGGTCAAATCACAAAATAGATTTTTCAATTAAAAGAGGCAACAGGTCAATTAACAGTGATATAGAGAAGATAATCTAGGACACAGTTCATATAAGGCCTATAGGAAGACAGACAACATGCAGAACACTGGTACTATACATTTGGAATCTGGGTGAAGGGTCAACATGAAGGTGAATGGAATTTCAGTTCCTGCATTGAAAATAACAACTGTGTGGTTGCTAACATAAAATGTCAATTCTCCCACCACACCCCCTGAAATAAAACAAGTGTAACCATGTGTTTCATGGAATGGCGTGTATACAGTGAGGGGGAAAAAGTATTTTGATCCCCTGCTGATTCTATCATTTTAATGGTAGGTTTATTTAAACAGTGAGAGACAGAAAAACAGCAAGTACTAAGTCATGTTTTGCAGAGGGGTCAAATACTTATTTCCCTCATTAAAATGCAAATCATCTTAGAACATTTTTGACATTTCTGGATTTTTTTGTTATTCCGTCTCTCACTGTTCAAATGAATTTACCATTAAAATTATAGACTGATCATTTCTTTGTCAGTGGGCAAACGTACAAAATCAGCAGAGGATCAAATACTTAGACCCTCACTGTAGTAATGGTAAATCTACTGTCCTATACTCTTCAGCTAAATAACAATTTGTGCAACTTGATGTTAAGATATTGAATGATGCCATTAAAACAAAACTAACAATGTGAGCGTATATCAAAAATCATAATCAAGGATTAACACATTTACACTTAGAAGCCTGTTTAATTCAAATGGAGGAGTGCATCCCCTCAAGCAAAGCATTAATTAGAATATTCTCTCATGGCTACCTGTTTGGACAATGATTTGCCATAACGGAGGAAAGTAACAAAATGCTCGCAGTTTATAGATCTGAACTAATCAGTCATGGAACACTCCAGCTGTGCATGTCTAATCAGAAACATCCATGGAAGTAAACTCAGCAACAACAAAAAATTAACATCCCTTTTTCAGGACCCTGTCTTTCAAAGATAATTCGTAAAAATCCAAATAACTCCACAGATCTTCATTGTGAAGGGTTTAAACACTGTTTCCCATGCTTGTTCAATGAAGCATAAACAATTAATGAACATTCCCCTGTGGAACGGTCATTAAAGAGGCCTTTCTACTGACTCAAAAACAGCAAAAGAAAGATGCCTAGGGTTCCTGCTCATCTGCGTGAACGTGCCTTAGGGATGCTGTAAGGAGGCATGAGGACTGCAGATGTGGCCAGGGCAATAAATTGCAATGTCCGTACTGTGAGATGCCTAAGACAGCGCTACAGGGAGACAGGACAGACAGCTGATCGTCCTCGCAGTGGCAGACCACATGTAACAACACCTGCACAGGATCGGTGCATTCAAACATCACACCTACGGGACAGGATGGCAACAACTGCCCGAGTTACACCAGGAACGCACAATCCCTCCATCAGTGCTGACTGTCTGCAATAGGCTGAGAGAGGCTGGACTGAGGGCTTGTAGGCCTGTTGCAAGGCAGGTCCTCACCAGACATCACCGGCAACAACGTCGCCTATTAGCACAAACCCACCGTCGCTGGACCAGACAGGACTGGCAAAAAGTGCTCTTCACTGACGAGTCGCGGTTTTGTCTCACCAGGGGTGATGGTCGGACTCGCGTTTATCGTTGAAGGAATAAAGGTTACACCAAGGCCTGTACTCTGGAGCGGGATCGATCTGGAGGTGGAGGTTCCGTCTTGGTCTGGAGCGGTGTGTCACAGCATCATCGGACTGAGCTTGTTGTCATTGCAGGCAATCTCAACGCTGTGCGTTACAGGCAAGACATCCTCCTCCCTCATGTTGTACCCTTCCTGCAGGCTCATCCTGACATGACCCTCCAGCATGACAATGCCACCAGCCATACTGCTCATTCTGTGCGGAAGAGATGCACTGCAGTACTTAATGCAGCTGATGGCCACAACAGATACTGACTGTTACTTTTGATTTTGACCCACCCTATGTTCAGGGACACATTATTCCATTTCTGTTAGTCACATTTCTGTGGAACTCGTTCAGTGTGTCTCAGTTGTCGAATCTTGTTATGTTCGTACAAATATTTACACATGTTAAGTTTGTTGAAAATAAACGCAGTTGACAGTGAGGACATTTATTTTTATTTTCTGCCTCAAGATGCTGATACAAGACTCCTGCCACATGATACCATCTTCACCATTCACACAAAAACCTGCAAAGGAAAAACAATAATGATAGTTATTATTGCTGTGGTAGAAATCTAGTCTTCACAATCCCACACCATACCAGGGACATATAGTATTTAAATGTACATGGCTTTGCACAATATTTGGGTCGCTCCACCAATTCGGTGCCTTTTGAGAAGTGTAACTTGGTCAAAAGAGACGCTTGATTTCACCTCATTTTAACATTCAGACAAAGAGCACATGTTCAACTTCATAAAAAAACAAGTTTGCTCATTAAGAGTTAAAAAAAATTTTTTAATTAAAAATACTAGAAAAGTAACAGATTACAATTTTTCCTTAAAACAGCCATAAATCCCCTTGTGACAGGGGGAATGGAAGATTGTTATGTACAACAGGAATGCACGATTTACACACACAAAACAATCAATCAATATATATATATATATATATATATATATATATAGTTTTGCTAGTCCATCTATGTGTAACAGAGTTGTAGTGTTATACTGGACCCACCCCATTTTCCACCAGAAAACATCACAAAAAGACTAAAAACAGCTCATATTGAATTTGTTTTTTCAAAAGGAATAGTTTCACTATATTAAAACGAGACTTCAGTTCACTTGTGTTATCCTTAAAATGAGGGACAGACGTAAATTAAATCACATGAAATAACTTTGTCAAAGCAACTAAATAGGGCCCTACAATGATAGCGAAACTTGGAGACGTGTGTTAAAAATCTTCCTAGAAGTGAAACAAAATGCCTAATTTTGCCACTTTAGCAAATGTTTTTTGGGGGAATTCTCTATTGGTTTATTAAAGGGCACTTCATGTAAGAACATTGGTGCACAATTTCTACTTAAAATATCTAGAAGGAACTCATTTCGTGGAATGACCCACTTATTCTTTAGAATGCTGTGACATTTAGACCTATGGTTGGGAGCGTTTTCATCTTGTGAAGGTTTCCTACACTGATTATGAAATTAATTTGATCATTATTAGCTACATAGGCCTTATACCAGAGTAACGACAGCGGCTCAGTACCGGTACACCCTGTATATAGCATATTTTATTGCGTTACATTTTTTTAAACTCTTTTAATTTAGTTTATTTAGTAAATATTTTCTTAACTCTATTTTTTTAACTGCATTGTTGGTTAAGGGCTTGTAAGTAAGCATTTCACAGTAAAGTCTACACTTGTAGTTAGAGCTTGTGACAAATAACATTTGATTTGAATAACCAATGCAAAGACCTTGAAACAATGTTGCACTGTACATTGTAAGTACCTTTATCTATACTGAACAAAAATATAAAATGCAAATTACCCTGTTTTCCTCCCCCAATTTTTGTGATATCCAAATTGGTAGTTACAGTTTTGTCCCATCATTGCAACTCCCGTATGGACTCGGAATAGGCGAAGGTCGAGAGCCATGCTTCCTCTGGAACACTACCCCAAGCCGCACTGCTTAACAGACAACAACTTCAATGAGTTACAGTTCATACGTAATTAGGAAATCAGTCAGTTGAAATAAACTCAGACCCTTATGGATTTCACATGACAGGTCAGGGGCACAGCCCAGCCATGGGTGGGCATAGACCCACCCACTGGAGAGCCAGGCAAACCCAAACAGAAATAGTTTGCCCCTACAAAAGGGCTTTATTACAGACAGAAATACTCCTCAGTTTCATCAGCTGTCAGGGAGGCTGGACTCATCCGATCCCGCAGGTAAATAACCTGGATGTGGAGTTCCTGAGCTGATATGGTTACACATAGTCTGCGGTTGTGAGGCCGGTTGGCCGTACTGATGAATTCTCTAAAACGACGGAGGTAGAAAAATGAACATTACGTTCTCTGGCAACAGCTCTGGTGGACATTCCTGCAGTTGGCCTGCCAATTGCACACTCCCTCAAAACTAGAGACATCTGTGGAATTTTAGAGTTGCCTTTTATTGTCCCCAGCACAAGGTGCACCTGTGTAATGATCATGCTGTTTAATCAGCTTCTTGATATGTTACACCTGTCAGGTGGATGGATTATCTTGGCAATGGAGAAATGCTTACTAACAGGGATTTAAAAACACATTTGTGAACAACATTTGAGAGAAATCTGCTGTGTGTATACAGAAAAATTCTGGGATCTTTTATTTCAGCTCATGAAACAAAGACCAACACTTTACATGTGCGTTTATATTTTTGTCCAGTATAGTTTGGATGACTTGACTTAAACATTTTGCAAACTAGTGTGCAAAACATACAATGTGCAAACATGTTCAGATTTACATAGTTTGTGTGATGTTCTTTTTTTTACTATGATAAATTACTCAAACTTGCAGGAAGCAATTGTTTTTACTGGGTCAGGAAAAGCGTAGGTTCATCTAATTACAATTAAGTTGCATCACAAAGTTGACCATTGTGTTCTGGTGTGCATAAAATAAATAAAAACTTCCTGGACACTAGTGGATTAGGTCAACAACCACAGTATCCTGACCTACAGTATCCTAGCAGTACAAGGTGACATGCAGGATGGCAGTCCAGAATGTGTCTTAAAAGCACGATTCCCCAATTTCGGCCTACAGGTAATTTTATATATATATTTTGTTCTTGGACATAAATGACTGTATGGACATAAATTACTGTAAAATAACCAGGAAATGAGCTCAAAGTGATTTTAATTAGGAATATTTGTACCCAAATATTCCCCCACATAGAGGCATGTGATCATATCACAATGTAATCAAGGTTTTAAATTACTCTGTTTTTCTCAAATATGTATATCTGTTTAGAATCCTTTCGGTGAATTTTGAGCGCACAAATGATTTAGAACTATGTTCCGGCCCCGGCCACCCATTCAAGGGGGTGGCTGAATGGAATAGGGGACCCCTGCTTTAAAGTTTCCCTCGGATAGCTTTGGAAACACTCTTAGGATGCTTATTACGTTGCATAAACATAAGTGCTTTTTTTATTCCCCACAGGAACTTTTCTGGTTTCAATACAGCACTATGTTCTCTTCAGTCTCTTGTTCCACACAATGGTTTCTAGTCAATATAACCTCTTGAGAAAAAGGTTATGCAACTTGTCTACAACCGAAGACGCTGTCAAAATGCTACCATTCACTGACATATGGAACTTAAGCATCATATTAAATTTTAATTAGCCAACTGCACAAATACACAGTAATATGTATAAAACCATTTCATAAAAGTACTTAAAGTAAAATTCTTAGTCAAAAGTACCATTGATGGAACAGAAAAACAATAGTATTAATTAAATATCCTCACAAATGTTTGGCATAATGGATCTATCAAAACAAACTTGTGTCGAATGCAAATCAAAGGCTGTCACCACATGCTTTGTCAAATTGATATTCCCCAAAATACCACTATTCTCTGAGCCTGAACTTTCCCCTACTTCACACATGGCCTCTGTTTGAATCAGCTTTCCAAATCACATAATGATGATCATGACTGTCGTGCTAGCTTGAGTGCACCAGAATAACAGGATCTAATAACAGGATCTAATAACAGGATCTAATAACAGGATAGGCTATATCTGTTGTGCAACACTGCGAAACATAATTTAGTTTAACAGCAACTTCCTCTAGAGACGAGATGAAAACTAACTTCCTTAAAAGGAAAATCAAGATAGATAAACACATCTCATATCTTCTTTCCCAAAATACTTTCAGCAATAAACATTTTTGTTGAATATGGCCCAGAGATTGGGAGGTTGGGAAAATGGGACCTGATGAGTCTCTGCTTGGCACTAAGCATTGAGATAGAACAGCATCCTATCCTATCCAGGGGGTGTACTTGTACATCAAGCTGCCTCAGGCTACCGAAACTCATTTGAGCCGTTCTGGATCACACAAGCCAAAGCTACTCACTTTATTTTTTATTACGTCACATAATGCATACTGGTCCTGTCAATAATGTACTATGAGGGTGTAATAGACAGCTTATTGCTCATCAAGGTCCACGTTCCCTAAAAGAATGTGACTAGAGGGACAATGGAGAGTTAGACTTTGCTTGCTACACCCCTACTACCCGAAGAGCATTCAATCAGAACTGCCTAGTATCAACAGCATGTGACCAACAGGATATATAAACCTCTGAGGCTATGTAACAGAAGACCGAACAAGACTTTTCCAGCTGAGCTGAACCAAGATCAGTATTGTTGCTTTGACCAAAGACACTAGTGAAAACAGAGATGAAGTCAACACTGGCATTCCTACTGCTGTTAGTGGCCGTCTTGGTCCATATGGGGACCAGTTTCTCATTTGGGAGAGACAGGGCTCAGTAAGCCTCCTGGGATGACGTGAACGTGGTGGCCCACTGGCTTCTCCAGCTGGGCCAGGGACTCAAAGAACACATTGAGAAAACCAAGAGCCAGATGAGAGACATCTCCATCAAGCTGAAAGCCTTCAATGGCACAGTAGCCAACTTGGGCAGGGAGACCAAGAGCCTGCAGGAGGGTGGAGAGGCACTGAAGACCAGAGCCCAGGAGATGGTGGTGAACGTGTCTGCTGAGGTGCATGCAGGTGCTGAGGAGCTGAGGGCAGAGCGCCAGAGAATCCACACCAGGATGGACAGGCTGGAAGAGCGGGTGGATGGAATGCAGCAAGGACGGGGGCTGAAGCTGAACAACAGCAGTAACAACCGCAGTGATTATGCCAACTTACACTGTGGGTGATATCTACAATATTTATCGGGGAGTAAATCTTCCATTACGTAATTAAATATGATTAATAACATGCTAAACGGAATAAAACAAAAACGTTAGAGGTCCAAAATATAAAGTTAGCTGCTGACTCACATCATAGGGTTCCAATACTTTTGTGTATTTAAATATTTTCAAATAATGTGGCCCGAATCAACTACTTCTATGGAAGAATTTTAAAGTAATTTCAAATACTTTCCTATAAATAGCCTACTATTTGAAAGTATTTTCAAAAAACTTAATTCAAATACAGTACCAAACAGACCTGGTTCACATGCATGAGTATTTTTATATTTCTGTAAAATACTGTGTATTTGAGTAATTTCCAAGTGTATTTCCAACTACATTCTAACTCCTAGTTGTTTTTAAAAAAGATTGAAATACTTCCAAATGTCTTTGGAAGTCATTGGAAGTCATTGAAGTACCCTAAATATTAAATAGTATTTGAACACGTTTCAATAACATTGACAGTTTGATCTGGTGATGGACAGTGAAGTTTTACAAGTCAAGCTTCAATATACTACAATCCGTGCCCCACATTATCAATATAGTCGGAAGAAGAGATTGGAAATAACAAAAAACAGAAAACAGATCTCATTTGTGTCACTTCTTTCCTCAGAGGTTATTGGAGGCACAGAATAAACGGATAGATTACCTGGTGGACAGAAGGCAACAGGACAAACTGGGGAAACAGAACATATACCTTACAGGCACTCCAGAGCGAGGCATGTAGTGTACAATAACCCCTATTGCATGTAGGTGTGTGTACAATATCTGATGGAACATGTTTGTCTTTTCCCTCAGGTTAAACAGAGGAGAGTGAAGTCCGTTGTCAGGCGGAAACATCAGGAAATAGCAATGAAGGATTACACTAAAGGTGTCGCTTCTCTAACTGGTAAGCCTAATACATCATAATAGAATATGGACATCAAGAACTCTGCAGGCTTTTATTGACAATTACATGAAGTTGGTGCAAAGACTCAATATTTGCAGTGTTGACCCTTTCCAAGACCTTTGCGATCTGCTCTGGCATGCTGTCAATTCACTTCTGGGTCACATCCTGACTGATGGCAGCCCATACTTGCATAATCAATGGTTGGAGTTTGTCAGAATTTGTGGGTTTTTGTTTGTCCACCAGTCTCTTGAGGATTGACCATAAGTTCTCAATGGGATTAAGGTCTGGGTAGTTTCCTGGCCATGGACACAAAATCTCGATGTTTTGTTCCCCGAGCCACTTAGTTATCACTTTTGCCTTATGGCAAGGTGTTCCATCATGCTGGAAAAGGAATTGTTCATCACCAAACTGTTCCTGGGTGGTTGGGAGAAGTTGCTCTTGGAGGTTGTGTTGGTACCATTCTTTATTCATGGCTGTGTTCTTAGGCAAAATTGTGAGTGAGCCCACTCCCTTGGCCAAGAAGCAACCCCACACATGAATGGTCTCAGGATGCTTTACTGTTGGCATGACACAGGACTGATGGTAGCACTCACCTTCTCTTCTCCGGACAAGCTTTTTTTCCGGATGCCCCAAACAATCGGAATGGGGAATCAGAGAAAATGACTTTACCCCAGTCCTCAGCAGTCCAATCCCTGTACCGTTTGCAGAATATCAGTCTGTCCCCAATGTTTTTCCTGGAGAGAAGTGGCTTCTTTGCTGCCCTTCTTGACACCAGGCCATCCTCCAAAAGTCCATCATAGTGCGTGCAGATGCAGTCACACCTGCCTGCTGCCATTCCTGAGCAAGCTCTGTACTGGTGGTGCCCCAATCCCGCAGTTGAATCAACTTCAGGAGACGGTCCTGGCGCTTGCTGGACTTTCTTGGGCGCCCTGAAGCCTTCTTCACAACAATTGAACCGCTCTCCTTGAAGTCCTTGATAATCCAATAAATGGTTGATTTAGGTGCAATCTTACTGGCAGCAATATCCTTGCCTGTTGTTACAAATCCCTTTTGGCCCGACAGTCTAGGGGGGGGATGGTAATGAGACCCGTAACATAGCTCATGCAAATAATTGTGACAAAGTAAAAGTGAGAACGAAATACCCACGACAACTGAAATCCACCGTCAAACTCAAGGTTTATTTGTAAACACACGGTAATGGGGGAGGAGCAGGAAAAGGGGCTGAGCTGGAACCAAGGAAAGAAACAATAAGTATTCAAAAACACCCCTAAGCTAGACTAGCCTACTTTAACAACAGCTAACTAACTCACCAAAAATACAGTGGGTGGTCCACCCAGTCCTAACTAGTGTATTTAACAAAGTTTACCTACGGGTAGTGTATGCCCATGGGCGACTTGTCTTGGTTTCCCCTTTTCCCACCAGCAAACAAACAAACACCATAACCAAAAACAATACTCACAGGTGATGACAAAGTGCTATGGAGGTGCTCAAACAAAAGAGAAGTTAATACACAAAGAGAGAGTGAAACACAGAGACCTACAGGCATGGCATTTACAGAGAGATTGAGCTCTAGAGCAAACAACTGATGGGGTTTTTAAACCAAGGGAAAGGAACTGTGATTGGGTAGGAAACAGGAGGAGGTGTGTCTTCTGATTGATGATTGGATTGGTGACTGATTGGGGAGTGATGATTTTCACCTGTGAGGGGAGAAGGAGAGAAAAGAACACAGGATACACACACACACAGAGACACAGGATACCTGTATCCGTAACACCTGTGAAGCACTTTTAGTGCAAAGCAATGATGACAGCACGCATTTCCTTGCAGGTAACCATGGTTGACAGAGGAAGAACAACGATTCCAAGCACCACCTTCCTTTTGAAGCTTCCAGTCTGTTATTTGAACTCAATCAGGATGACAGAGTGATCTCCAGCCTTGTCCTTGTCAACACTCACACCTGTGTTAACGAGAGAATCACTGACATGGTGTCCGCTGGTCCTTTTGTAGCAGGGCTGAAATGCAGTGGATATGTTTTTGGGGGGATTCAGTTCATTTGCATGGCAGAGAGGGATTTTGCAATGAATTGCAATTCATCTGATCACTATTCATAACATTCTGGAGTATATGCAAATTGCCATCATACAGACTGAGGCAGACTTTGTGAAAATTAATATTTGTGTCATTCTCAAAACTTTTGGCCACGACAGTAGGCATTTATCTTTCAGTCCTTTGTATATAGTCATTGATAAACATGTGCATTGCCGTAGACCAAGTATACCCAAAGTGGGGTACGTGCAATGCCATTTGGGCTAAGCAAAATATACACTGCTCAAAAAAATAAAGGGAACACTTAAACAACACAATGTAACTCCAAGTCAATCACACTTCTATGAAATCAAACTTTCCACTTAGGAAGCAACACTGATTGACAATAAATTTCACATGCTGTTGTGCAAATGGAAGTTATAGGCATTTAGCAAGACAACCCCAATAAAGGAGTGGTTCTGCAGGTGGGGACCACAGACCACTTCAGTTCCTATGCTTCCTGGCTGATGTTTTGGTCACTTTTGAATGACGGCGGTGCTTTCACTCTAGTGGTAGCATGAGACGAAGTCTACAACCCACACAAGTGGCTCAGGTAGTGCAGCTCATCCAGGATAGCACATCAATGCGAGATGTGGCAAGAAGGTTTGCTGTGTCTGTCAGTGTAGTGTCCAGGGCATTGGAGTCGCTACCAGGAGACAGGCCAGTACATCAGGAGACATGGAGGAGGCCGTAGGAGGGCAACAACCCAGCAGCAGGACCGCTACCTCCGCCTTTGTGCAAGGAGGAGCAGGAGGAGCACTGCCAGAGCCCTGCAAAATGACCTCCAGCAGGCCACAAATGTGCATGTGTCTGCTCAAACGGTCAGAAACAGACTCCATGAGGGTGGTATGAGGGCCCGACGTCAACAGGTGGGGGTTGTGCTTACAGCCCAACACCGTGCAGGACGTTTGGCATTTGCCAGAGAACACCAAGATTGGCAAATTCGCCACTGATGCTCTTCACAGATGAAAGCAGGTTCACACTGAGCACATGTGACAGACGTGACAGCGTCTGGAGTCGCCGTGGAGAACGTTCTGCTGCCTGCAACATCCTCCAGCATGACCGGTTTGGCGGTGGGTCAGTCATGGTGTGGGGTGGCATTTCTTTGGAGGGCCGCACAGCCCTCCATGTGCTCGCCAGAGGTAGGCTGACTGCCATTAGGTACCGAGATGAGATCCTCAGACCCCTTGTGAGACCATATGCTGGTGCAGTTGGCCCTGGGTTCCTCCTAATGCAAGATAATGCTAGACCTCATGTGGCTGGAGTGTGTCAGCAGTTCCTGCAAGAGGAAGGCATTGATGCTATGGACTGGCCCGCCCGTTCCCCAGACCTGAATCCAATTGAGCACATCGGGGACATCATGTCTCGCGCCATCCACCAATGCCACGTTGCACCACAGACTGTCCAGGAGTTGGTGGATGCTTTAGTCCAGGTCTGGGAGGAGATCCCTCAGGAGACCATCCGCCACCTCATCAGGAGCATGCCCAGGCGTTGTAGGGAGGTCATACAGGCATGTGGAGGCCACACACACACTGAGCCTCATTTTGACTTGCTTTAAGGACATTACATAAAAGTTGGATCAGCCTGTAGTGTGGTTTTCCACTTTAATTTTGAGTGTGACTCCAAATCCAGACCTCCATGGGTTGATACATTTGATAATTTGTGTGATTTTGTTGTCAGCACATTCAACTAATTCATTCAGATCTAGGATGTGGTGTGTTATTTTAGTGTTCCCTTAATTTTTTTGAGCAGTGTATATTTTTTCATTTCTTCACAATTTTAAAACAGCCCCCCCCCCCCACCTCTCGCAGAGTAGCCTTGGTTTAATTTTATTTTTGGCAGTGAAACATCTAGTATTCAACGAAATAACAACAATAAAAAAGGTAGCCTAGTCAAATAACTAACATCCAATCACATTAACCGTTACTCTCTCGCGGGAAGTGTCTTTCCTCAGCCCCCAGTGTGTTATATGTGCAAAAGTACTCTCGCAAAACTCGATGAAACCTTCACTTTTGTGCAATTTGAAAAATAAGCCACAGGAGTTTGAGCGAGAATTAAGACTACGTTTGAGTAGTAAGACATGTATAAAAGCAACAGATACCATTAATAAGAAGGGGCTAGAAGCGTCTTATATGGTGAGCTACCGAGTGACTAGGACAGACAACCCCCATGCTATTGTGGAGGACTAAATTCTTCCTGCTGCCGCAGATATGACTGGGGGAATGCTGGGGGAATAGGCCAAAAAAAATATACAGACAATGACTTGATCAAACAACACTGCTTCACGGCGCATAAGTGCCATGATAGGCAATGTTTTGAAACAATTACTGCTTCGCATACAAGCCAGTGAATTTTATGTGTTACACTAAATACAGGCAGACTGTGTGGGAAATTATTGAAGACTGAGACTCCAATACAAAGCAACAGAGTTATGAGCATACTTTCAAGCACACCCTTCTCATTAACCTGTGGTGAGTTCACAATTCTTGATGAACAAATAAGGTTTTGTGTGTAAGATGGTTAAATAAAGAGCAAACTTATTGAATATTATTATTTGTGCCCTGGTCCTAACTTTGTCACTTCCCACGAGCCGGGTTGTGACAAAAACACTCATTCTTATGTTTAATAAATGTATCATACAGTGTGTGTGTGTGGCAGGCTTACAATGATGGTAAAAAAAATAAAAAATACATTTCAGAGTGCACTGACCCTGGTGCTAGAGGGGGTACGCAGCTGGAGGTTGAATGTTTGGAGGGGTACGGGACTAAAAAGTTTGGACTAAAAAGTTTGGGAACCACTGCCCTAGACCATTATACAAGTAGCCACCGAATAAGTTTAATGAATGGTTACTGATCAACATGTTTCGTTTTTGCTGTTTCAGAGTTGGCCACGGACTGCCATGAGTTGTTCCTGAAAGGGGAGAGAAATAATAGAGTGTACACCATCCAGCCTCGCAACTCTCAGCCCTTTGATGTCTTCTGTGAAATTACTGCTGAGTGAATGGAAAACTAACTTGGTTCCTCTAAACTTCGATATCGCCAATGGCTGGAATTTGTCCTGCCGGATACAGGCTTCTCCAAGAAAAGTTGCTTTGCACAGAGAAAACCCCATCGGCTGTGGAACAATTGGAACATTACTTGGCTAATTCCTTCTCTTCCCGTCTTTTCTTTTACACAAGGTGGATGGACAGTCATCCAAAGACGGCGAGATGGATCCCAAAATTTCAATAAATTATGGGAGGCCTATCAAAAAGGCTTTGGCAGCCTGAAAGGTGTTATTTCATTAGAGCAAATGTATATGGAAACCCTTTCAATACACCCAATATTCATGTTTAAATAATGCACACGGGGATCACGTGACCCTTGAACGAGATGGCCGCGTGAACTAAGAGCTCCGCACAAGTAGTTTCCCATTCCTAATCTTACCTCCACTCCAAGTTGACACTCATTTAGCTTTAGTAAGAAAAAGTAATGGCGGCTACAAAAGGCGACACTACAGGTGACATTTTTACCCGGACTCGAGTATTAGCGACGGAAAAAGCCTCCAAGAAGAAGCTAGCTTCAGAAAAAACTAGCGCCATTAGCCAGGAGCAAGAGAACCCGCTCCCCCACGAGGCACAACGAATGCCAACCTCGCACTCTGTCGAAGACATCCTTTCTGAGCTGAGATCCCAACGTACAGAACTAAACACCAAATTAGATGCCATTAACTCTCAGCTCAGTGTGATAGGAGGCAAGGTGACAATCCTGGAAAATGCATTGCCTGACATCAACAACAAGAACCATAAACACGGGGCGCCTGGACGAGGCAGAGGGGCGAATCCTATCCATGGAAAACTTATTGACAGATGCCATGGAAACAATAGCATATGCTAAAAAGAAAATCGAGCATCTGGAAGAGAAAACAGAGGACCTGGAAAACAAGGGGCGAAGGAATAATTGTGTTCTATTCAATCTGGGCGAAAAAGAAGAGGGAAACATGCCACTGATCCGCTACCTGCAAGACAAACTTCCCGAGTGGCTACACCTGCCCACCGACAGGCCCATAGAACTCGAGAGAGCTCACAGAGCACTGAGGCCCCCACCAGCAGTCAGACAACCACCGCGCCCAATCACCATACGTTTCCTGAGATTCACCGACAAGGAACGAGTCCTACAAGCAGCGAAAAACAACACCATCACAGTGGGGAAACGCCAAACTCGCTTTACACCAGGACCTGTCAGCTGGAATACGCCGAGAATTTGACGAAGTGAAGAAATACTCCATTGACCGAGGCATCTTCAGGGGATTCAAATATCCAAACGAGCTCAGGATTCTTCACCAAGGAGCCTTGCGACACTTCAAAACTCCCGAAGAGGCAAAACGTTTTTTGAAAGACAATCCTGGCCAATGAGAAACAGACCAATGACTAAATGCGATTAATGCCATTACTAAAGGAGGTAAGACGACATATAGCCGATATCCAAAGACCCACCCCTAAATGTCATTATAGCCGTCCAATTTATATTTATTTTCCTTTAACTGAGAGGGATGGGCTGTATAGCCTAACATAGGCCTACTAATGTTTCAGCCTACTTTTATTTCCCTGTTTTTTTGTTGTTGCTATTATTACCTGGGGTTCCCTATGTCCCTTGGGGGAGGTATATGTAGGCTGGGCTAGTGATTTTATTTTTCTCCCCTCTTTTACTGAGGTCTGGACGAGGGCAACTGTGTTATTTACTCAATGCGGGGTGGAGAGGATGAGGCATTTCTTTGGTGGAGAGAGGGAGACGTTGTGCGTTGCTAACTGTTCCCGGTTTTTGTTTTATTCGGAACACAGAATTGAGACTGAGCGGGGGGTAATAGATCCAACGGGATGTGTCGAGTTGTTTGGGAACTCGGCTGGGGTGTTCAGAGATTATTATTTTATGTACACCATTTATTTTCCTTTTATGTGAACGCAGCTGTAATTACTATCCACTTTTACCCAGCGATGACTTGCACTAAAGTGTGATTACTGCTCGATGACGATGACTAGTACCTTAAATCTATTGACATGGAACTGCCATGGTCTAGGGCATGCAATAAAACGAAAAAAGATACTGTGTGCTCTAAAAAAGGAAAAGGCAGACATTGCGCTATTACAAGAGACACACCTCTGTGATGCTGAACATGCCAAACTCTGCAGAGCTTGGGTGGGACAGGTGTATTTCTCATCTTTCAAATCAAACAGTAGAGGCACAGCCATACTTATCCATAAAAATGTTCCATTCATAATAGACAAAAACATATCTGATCCGGAGGGGAGATTTATTTTGATAACGGGGTCACTATATGGTCAACCAATTACTATATTAAACATATACGCCCCTAACACAGATACTCCTGCCTTCATGTCAAAAATTATAACCCTGTTCAATGAGCATTGTGTCTCCTTTGGTGTGGTGGCCGGAGATTTTAATTGTACCCTTAACCCAACCCTAGACAAATCATCTCCAGTCCCCACCACAAATCCTAGATCTGCAAAGATGTTGAACTCTTACTAAAGAGATGGGGCTGATAGATATCTGGAGAGAGAATAATAGCTCATCTATGGACTATACATACTACTCTAATGTCCATAACACCTACTCCCGTATAGATTACATTTTTATCCCAGAGTTTCATAAATTCAGCCACTTGTACAATCGGACCCATAGCACTTTCAGATCACGCCTTTGTCCACCTCCGCTTTGACCTCTGCAAAAACATCCCGAGGTCAAAGAGCTGGAAATTCAACACCTCCATGCTATCAAATGACGAGTTCCGTACATTGGTAACTACATGGATAGACAACTACACACAAGACAATAAAGATTCCCCTGTCTCTCCGGCCACAATGTGGGACGCTGCTAAAGCCACACTAAGAGGTCATCTAATTGCATATGCTTCCTCTAAGAAAAAAGCAATGGAAGCACACAGGCTAGATCTGTAGCACAGTTGGTAGAGCATGGCGCTTGTAACGCCAGGGTAGTGGGTTCGATTCCCGGGACCACCCATACGTAGAATGTATGCACACATACATCCTAAGTCGCTTTGGATAAAAGCGTCTGCTAAATGGCATATATTTATTATTATTATCTTGAGAGGGAGCTGGAATGCTGTGAAAAAATACATAAACAATCCCTAGACAGCACTTCCTGGAGTCATCTTAAAGCCAAAGTGAATTTGGACTACACTCAGGAGATAAAAAAAGTTCTTTACTAAACAGAAATACCATGAGTATAGCAATAGGCCCAGTAGATTGCTTGCTTACCAATTAAAAAAGGAGCAGTCAGAGCGTACAATCATGGCTATCCGAACAGCAGAGGACGAGGTCACATATGACCCAAAAAAGAGCAATCTAACTTTTCATGATTTTTACTGCAAACTATATACCTCTGAGAGAAAACACACAGAGGCAGAACTCCACTCTTTCCGAGAGGGAATCTCGCTACCTAAACTATCAGAGACCGAGCAGGAAGATCTCAACTCCCCCTTCACTCCTGAGGAGATCCTGGAGGCAATTACCTCCATGCCACCTAATAAGTCCCCAGGCCCAGATGGATTCCCCAGAGAGTTCTACAAAGCTTTTTGGCCCCAGCTCAGCCCCATCTTCATGCCAATGCTGGAGGATTTTTGCAAAAACGGAGTTCTTCCAGACTCAATGCACACAGCTCGCATTACAGTGTTGCTAAAAAAGGACAAGGACCCCCTATCCTGCTCGTCCTTCCGGCCCATAAGCTTGTTGGATTTCGACGATAAAATAATTACCATGTTGCTCGCCAAAAGACTAAACACTCTTCTTCCCAAAATAATAAAAGCGGCCCAAACTGGATTTATTAGAGACAGATACTCTTCTGATAACATTCGCCGTCTTTTTGATATTATTGATCAAGTAAACGCACAAAAGACCCCTGTCCTGCTGGCTTCACTGGATGCTGAGAAGGCGTTTGACAGGATGGAGTGGAGCTTTCTGTTTTCAGTCTTAGAAAAGTTCAATATGGGCCCAAATTTTATTAAATGGATCAAATCACTATAATCTCATCCAAATGCCATGGTGACTACTAATGGACTGAACTCTGACAGATTCCCTCTGGAACGGGGCACAAGACAAGGGTGCTCGCTGTCCCCGCTGCTCTACTTGTTGGGGGCGGAGCCTCTGGCAGAGCTGATAAGGAGCAATACAAGTATTATGGGTGTTTCTGCAGGTGGCCTGCAGCACAAGATTTCGCTTTACGCGGATGATGTCTTGCTCTACATATCCAACCCTGAGAAATCCCTCCCTCTCATTTTAGACACAATTGCTCAGTATGGCAAGATCAGGTTATAAGATCAATTTGAACAAATCCACTGTCTGCCCTCTCAATATTACACTCACCAGCTCTATGAAGACACTTTGTCCTTTCCAATGGAAAACACAGGGGTTTCAATACCTCGGAATCTTCATAACACCAGATCTGAATAGCCTTTTTAAGGAAAATTATCTTCCACTCCTGGATCGAATCAAGAACAATCTCCAAACCTGGATCTCCCTCCCAATTAGCTTAGTAGGAAGAATTAATGTAATCCATATGAACGTCCTCCCTAGACAACTACTTATTTCAGATGCTCCCATGCTATCTCCCAGTTTCCTTCTTCAAAACAACTAACCAAAGCATCACCAAATTTATATGGGGCAATAAAAAACCTAGGATCAAGTTTTCCACTTTATCAAAACCTGAATCTAAAGGTGGTCTTGCCCTTCCCTCCCTTCAATTGTACTACTGGTCTGCCCAAATCCGCAACATGCTAACATGGATCACAAACAGAGAGTCAACGTGGATTCAGATAAGGGCAATGAACCACAGGATTGGGCTTCTAAGCTCAATTATATTCATTAATAACTTTAGTGAAGTGGGCAACATAGCCAAAACCTTTGCGATTTACAGCACCCTACTAGCGTGGAGGGACTGTAAGAAATACCTGGGCATTTCCTCCCAAATGTTCTCACTCGCCTATAGTAGGCAACCCAGACTTGCCAAAAGCCCTGAGGGATGCCAACTTTAATCTTTGGCATACTCTAGGAATCAGGACCTTTTCAGACCTATTTCATCAGAAAACCACTACACTGAAATCCTTTCAAGAGCTCTGCAGTGAATTCGATGTGCCAAGATCCCATTTTTTTTTTAAATATCTTCAAATTAGACATGTAATTTCCTCATTTACCTCCAAGAGGAGGTTTAGAACTCAGTTGAACGAAGTTGAAACCCTTCTTGTCACAGCACAATCCATTAAAGGCTAAATATCTTACATCTATAGACTCCTTTCTGAGAAAGGAAGCTCCTCCTTTACTCCTTTGAAAATAATCTGGGAAAAGGACCTTGGTCTGACTATTAGTGATGAGTTATGGGCGGAGGTTTGCGACAGGGTATACTGCTCCTCTACCAGTGTAAAAATGAAATAATCTAATTACAATTTTTTTTACAAATGTTATTATACTCCTTTGAGACTCCATAGAATGAAAACAGATATGTCTCCTAACTGTAAAAGATGTACCTCTGAATGTGGAACCTATATGCATGTATTTTGGAGCTGTAGGGAGATTGCCAGATTCTGGAAATCTGTACATACTGCCGCACAGAAAATACTAGAGGTACAGTTTGATATGACCCCATGTATATATCTTCTTAATGCCCAGCAGGACTTTGTTCTTGATCCTGACAGAGAAAATTTGCTTATGACTATTACATACTTTGCTAAGAAATGTATTCTTCTATTGTGGGCCTCTAATACCCCCCCTACATTTAAAATGTGGATTGACCAGATTGTTGACTTTCTTCCTCTTGAAAAGCTCACTTATGACCTCCACAAGAGACAGCCCAAGTTTGATAGACTCTGGTCCCCACTATTCAACTATATTTCAAACTGGACAGAGTGAACGGGGTGACTAGGGAAATGCGCAGATACATTTTGTGTAAGGTACTGTAAAACCTAAAAACGAATTATTGGCCCGTCGTCTCAGCGAATGCTTGAAATAGCTGATAAGAACCTTGATAGTGCTGCTGCAAGTGTTATATGTTGTTGTTTTTTGTGTGTTTTTATTTTAGTTTTTGAGTACGTGTGCGTATGTGTGTGTGTGTGTGTATGTATATGTGCGTATGTATGTATGTAGGTATATATATGTACCAAGGAAAATATATAGATTAAGAAAAATAAATGCTTTTATTTGACTTTATCATTCATTTTAATTGTATTTTTATTTTTTCAAATGTATTATTATTTTTTGACTTTATTTTTTTAAAGCCTGTCACATCTGTGAATGTGGAATGTGTTTTGTTGGTTGAAAAACAAAAATGTAATAAAACTTTAAATTGAAAAAATAAATAATGCACACGTTCATGTGAATAATCTGGATTCTAATTCTCTTTTAGGCGAGTTTTGGCTGGGACTGGACAACATCCACACTGACCAAACAGGAAGAGCTCACATTGCTGGTGGAGCTGTCTGATTGGATGGGAGAGGCTCAGTCTGTGCAGTATACATTCCAATTGGATGGAGAAGAGAGTAACTACACCCTCTACCTCCCTGAGAGTTCATGTGATAGACTGAAAAGTGGCTTAACCACCGGGCCCTCAGGTCTGTCCTCCACTATTGACAGAGACAACGATCTGAACACAGACGTGAACTGTGCCAAGCAACTCAGGTATGTGTTTCTTGAACATTTTACTCTAAAAAATGTCCTCTATTTTTTTTTACCTCACTGAACTTATCTAAAAGTATGTTCTCTAACAAGTGTTTTGTTTCCTCATAGGTGGCTGGTGGTTCAGCAACTGCGGCCAATCCAACCTGAATGGCAAGTACTGTAGAAAACCCAACAAACTTCAAAGACGACAGCAAAGGAACTGATATTTTGGAAGACCAACCATGCCCTGAGGACCACTGTATTTTAGATTGCTACAGTGGATCACGGTTATTTTTAGACCTTCAGTATAAAAATAGTATACAAAAAGTGTATACATGCACCTTTGAAAATGCAAGAGAAAAGGTTGCTATGCATTAGTCCAGGTTAGGCACAATTTTGGCCACTAGATGGCAGCAGTGTGTGGGCAACATTTTAGAGTGATCCAATGAACCATTGTATTTCTGTTCAAATTAATGTATCAAGACTGCCTAAATGTGCCCAATTGGTTTATTGATACATTTTCAAGTTCATAACTGCTAATCGAAATAAGCCTTTGTTAGCTCAACCATCCTGCGGGGGGGGGTGGCACCAATCCAGTAACAGGTGTGCCTTGTAAAAAGTTAATTTGTGGGATTTATTTCCTTAATGCATTTGAGCCTATTTTTTTTGTGACAAGGTAAGGGTGGTATACAGAAGACAGCCCTATTTGGTAAAATACCAAATTCATATTATGGCAAGAATAGCTTGAAAGTTTCTTCAAGTGCATTTGCAAAAACCATCAAGCGCTATGATGAAACTGGCTCTCATGAGGACCGTCAATGGAAAGGAAGACCCAGAATTACCTCTGCTGCAGAGGAAAAGTGCATTAGGAGTTACCAGCCTCAGATATTGCAGCCCAAATAAATACTTCAGAGTTTAAGTAGCAGACACATCTTAAAATCAACTGTTCAGAGGAGACTGCATAAAATCAGGCCTTCATGGTTGAATTGCTGCAAAGAAACAACTACTAAAAAGGACACCAATAAGAAGAAGTGACTTGATAGGGCCAACACAAGCAATGGACATTAGACTGGTGAAAATTTGTCCTTTGATGTGATGAGTCCAAATGTGAGATTTTTGATTCCAACTGCCGTGTCTTTGAGACACACAGAGTAGGTGAACGGATGATCTGTGTGTGTGTTCTCTGCATGCGTCTCACCGTGAAGCATAGAGGACGAGGTGTGATGGTATTTTGCTGGTGACACTGATTTATTTTGAATTCAAGGCACACTTAACCAGCATGGCTACCACAGAACTCTGCTGTGATACGCCATCCTATCTGGTTTGCTCTTAGTGGGACAATCATTTGTTTTTCAACAGGACACTGACCTAATACACCTTCAGGCTGTGTGAGGGCTATTTGACCAAGAAGGAGAGGGATGGAGTGCTGCATCAGATGACCTGGCCTCCACAATCACCCGACCTCAATCCAATTGAGATGGTCTGGGATGAGTTGGACTGCAGAGTGAAGGAAAAGCAGCCAACAACCACTCAGCATATGTGGGAACCCCTTCAAGACTGTTGAAAAAGCATTCCAGGTGACTACCTCATGAAGCTGGTTGAGCGAATTCCAAGTGTGTGTCCAAAGCTGTCATCAAGGCAAAGGGTGGCGCCTTTGAAGAATATCAAATATATTTAGATTTTTTTAACACTTTAGGTTACTACATGATTCCATGTGTTATTTCATAGTTTTGATGACTTCACTAATATTCTCCAATGCAGAAAATAGTAAAAAATAAATTAAAATCCTTGAATGATTTACTGGTACTGTCACTATTCAGACCCTTTATTCAGTATTTTGTTGAAGCAACTTTGGCAGCGATTACAGCATCAAGTCATCTTGGGTATGACGCTACAAGCTTGGCACACCTGTATTTGGGCAGTTTCTCCCATTCTCTGCAGATCCTCTCAAGCTCTGTCAGGTTGAATGGGGAGCGTCGCTTCACAGCTATTTTCAGGTCTCTCCAGAGATGTTTGATCGGGTTAAGTCCGGGACACTCAGACTTGTCCCGAAGCCACTCCTGCACTGTCTTGGCTGTGTGCCTAGGGTCGTTCTCCTGTTGGAAGGTGAACATTCGCACCAGTCTGATTTCCTGAGCGCTCTGGAGCAGGTTTTCATAAAGGATTTCTCCATTCATGTTTCCCTCGATCCCGACTAGTCTCCCAGTCCCTGCTGCTGAAAAACATCCCCACAGCATGATGCTGCCACCACCATGCTGCGCCGTAGGGATGGTGCCAGGTTTCCTCCAGATGTGACACTTGGCATTCAGGCCAAAGAGTTCAATCTTTGTTTCATCAGACCAGAGAATCTTGTTTCTCATGGTTTGAGAGTCCTTTTGGCAAACTCCAAGCGGGGCTGTCATGTGCCTTTTACTGAGGACTGGCTTCTGTCTGGCCAACACCATTAAGGCCTCATTGTTGGAGTACTGCAGAGATGGTAGAACCTTCCAGAAGGACAACCATCTCCACAGAGGAACTCTGGAGCTCTGTCAGTGACCATTGGGTTATTGGTCACCTACCTGACCAAGGCCCTTCACCCCCGATTGCTCAGTTTGGCCAGGTGGCCAGCTCTAGGAAGAGTCTTGGTGGTTCCAAACTTCTTCCATTTAAAAACGATGGAGGCCACTGTGTTCTTGGGGACTTTCAATGCTGCAGAAATGTTTTTTTTACCATTCCCCAGATCTTGGCCTTGACACAATCCTGTCTTATAGCTCTACGGACAATTCCTTCGACATCATGGCTTGGCTTTTGCTCTGACATGCACCGTCACCTGTGGGACCTTATCTAGACAGGTGTGTGCCTTTCCAAATCATGTCCAATCAATTGAATTTACCACAAGTGGACTCCAATCAAATTGTAGAACCATCTCAAGGATGATCAATGGAAACATGATGCACCTGAGCTCAATTTCGAGTCTCATAGCAAAGGGTCTGAATAGTAATGTAAATAAGGTAACTGCTGTTTATTTTGAATAAATTAGCAAAAATGTTTTTTTTTAAGTTTTTACCTTTGTCATAATGGGGTATTGTGTGTCGACTGATGAGGGGGGAAAATAAAATAATCAATTTTAGAATAAGGTTGTAACGTTAAAAATGTGAATTGGTCTGAATACTTTCCGAATGCACTGTACATGTGACCCTATTGATACAGTTAACATTGCGATTGAGATCAATCAGTAAAAGTTATCAAAAGCTAAAGAAGCCTGCGTCTTCTGAGGCGACAAGCTCAGCAAAGACTTGATCACTAGAGTGAAATGGCATTGGAGATAGTAGTTTTAATGACTTACTACATTTAGACACTCGTTATAAAAGAAGAATTCCTAAAAATACTTTATTTTAATACACACTTAAAATACCAGTTGCAGGTAGTGTGTGGTTTCCGTCCTCAGCGGCCACACCATTTGGCTCACCACACAACACTGTAATCCACCATGACTTACAACAGCACAGTCCAAAGTATGAACAAAAAAAATAATTTACATTTTAGTCATTTGCAGACGCTCTTATCCAGGGCGATCAAAAGTAGTCCATATATTTTCATACTGGTCGCCCTTGCTAACAGGGTGTGGCACAAATATCCCAAATAAAAACAGAAAATCACTCCATGATGCTAACAAGCTCTTTTTCTCAAAATGCTCATGTTTGCTCTATATTTTCTACTTCTCTCCTTCTTTGCAGTCATTGTCCAGTTAAAAACTGACAGGTGACAACCCTCTGCTCTCGGCGTGGGAAGGGGTTGGTAGCATGGGAGGGCTTCTCCAGGCTGTTGTAAAAAATCTTGGTTTTTAAGAGTGGTGTGAGGGATCGGATGCAAATCGCAGATGGGGCACAGTGTGTTTATAACAGGTGGCACCTTAATTGGGGAGGACCAGCTCATAGTAATGGATGGAACGGGATAAATTGAATGGTTAAAAATACATCAGACATGTTTGATACCATTCCATTCCAGCTATTATGACCAGTCCTCCACTCACCAGCCTCCTGTGGTATATGTGAAGGGGCACGGTAACATTGGGCAAGGGGGGGTGCAGTGGTTCTGTTCATTCAACTGCAGCCTTCAGAGGTACTGCTGGAGGAAGTGCAGCAGCATAATCTCATAGTGCTCTCCAGACTCTGGGCAGCGGATGCTGTGTCTCTCATTGGGGTAGATCTGAAGAGATGGAGACAAAGGAACAGATGGAGGAAAGAGAAAGCCCCCGGAAAGGAAGCACCTGTCTTCCTCATTTATAAAATGTTTATTTTAACGTGTTCTGAAAAGAGGCCTTGAAAAATAAATGAGTCCCACACTTTTCTTCTTTGTAGCGAATGCATTTGTTTGTTTTCAACAACGTGTCAGCTAAAGCCTGGGAAAAGGTTCCACTCCACATATTCAATTCTCATCATCGTGCGCCATTTTATACAATGAAGTTGAATGAACACGGTGTTGTCGGTCTGTGTAAGATGGGGCACATGTACACAACTAAACCCACTGCCCTCCTACCTGTAGCTGATACGGCTTCCCCGCACGGATCAGTTGAGACACCAGGAAGTTGGTGTGGAAAAAGTGCACATTCTCGTCAAGGAATCCATGTAATATAAGTAACCGGTTAGGCCTGGGTAGGAAAACAAAATATAAAGATTATCCCTAGAAAAGTTTTAAAAAAACAAATGTTAATTTCCCCTCGCATCAGAACTTATTCTGGTCCCAGATCTGTTCGTTATGTATAGCCAACTCCTATGGTCATTGTCATAAGCGGTGCCTATACAGCACAAACAGCTGGGATCAGGCTATTTGAGACATACATTCCAAGCAAGTCTGTCCCATCAGGACCATATCAAAAACAAGTGATGAACAGTATTGTAGGACAGCTGCACTTTGGAGTCTCTTTACTGCTGCCTTTACGTACTGCCTGTGAAGCACCCTGAGGTTGACAGTAAACGGTAATGAACGGTGATGACTCACTCGCTGGGCAGCTTGTCTACGTGCAAGGCGACAGAACCGGCTTCGTATCCCTGCTGGTTGTTCTCAGGTAGGTCCATGTAGCGCTCCGTATAACCTGTGTCATAGGCCATCCACACAGTCACAGGGGCACCCGCTATGGCCACCTGGACCATACAAGGACACCTCAAATCAACCAGGCTTTTAAATGAATGCTAAAATTACTTAATTTTAACTGATTGAGTGAACAGTAACCATATGTACAGTACAACCAGTCAAGATTGTGGAGTGTTAAATTCAGTTTTAGAGTCAATATTTTGAGCTTGTTGATTTAAACCAGGGCTGGGCCACATTACTACCCCTTCATGGTTCAAAGCCATAGAACTACACAGCCTGTCGTCACAATTAATTTCTCACACAGAATGCATGTGTTGTGACATAGTCCAAAGAATAATCCCCTAAAGTTCTTCAGCGGCAACTTCGAACTTTCCTCTCACCTTGAAGACGTTGGGCCTGTGGACGAGGCCCATGAGGGAGAGGAAGCCTCCGTAAGACCAGCCGTGGATGGCCACGCGACTCAGGTCCACAAACGTGTAGTTTTCAGCCACGTACTGCAGCCCCTCCACCTGGTCCTCGATCTCCACCTGGCCCTGAGAACCACAGACGGGGAAAGGAATGTCACAACTGGCATGAAGGCAAACAGAAGAACACTTTTTAAACATAGTACATCCCCATTTCACTACCTGGGCTGGTCCAATAAGAATGCCATTGTGCCTAACTGAACACAACTCTGGTAATACAGATCGATCACAAACTGGCAATGCAAAAATAAATAAAAATTCAATACCTCAGTGTTTCCCTATATTAATTTAGCAGTGGTGCACTGCAAAAAAAATAAATGCTGCTGAACCTAGGTGAAAGACGGACACCTACAACACTGGTGTATGGTTAGTAGAGATGTGAAGTCGTGTTACTGTTTACCATTTTGTTTTTCAGAGCCCCCTCGAACTTGAGGCCTCTCTGACAGGAGCCTCTCCCGTCAATGACCACGACGGCGTAGCCTAGTGACGCTAGCGTATTTAGTCTCAGGTACTTCACTCCTTTGTATGTGTTATTTACTAACTGCACCTGGAGCAAACAACCCCCCCCCCTCAACATTAACAACATGCGAGATAAAACCTTTAACATTAATTTTTTTTTATACAACTAGCCTTGAAATCCAAACTGTCACAAACAAGACTATATTACAGAATTCAAATATTTTTATTGAACAAACCTGGGGGCCTCCATACACAAAGACGATTGTAGGGTGCTTCCTGCCAGGTAACAAGTTGTGTGGTTTGTACAACATGCCGTAGAGGTGGAACCCTGAATTCCCTGGGAAAGTAAAGATCTCTGGTGGGATGTAATCTCCTGGGCGCCCTGAGAAATAACATTAACACCAATATGAAGTCAAATGCATATCACTATCAAGGTCAACTGTAGATACTATAGCTGTTCATTCCATTGGGGGAGTTATTATTGCAAGGGCAGATTCTATTGATGTGACTTCCCTTGGGAAAGTGACTCATTCAACTATAAATAAGCAACATTGAATTTGCAGGGCCATTCTGTAGTCTCAACATGTGAGTTAAGTGTGATGCCGACAGCGTGCTTATGGTAACACAGTTCATTGATACATTCATGTTTTGTAGTCAGAGGTGAAAAGCCAACAGAAGATTTCAATGCATTGACCCTAGTGATGAGGGGGATACTTAGATATTACAATATTATTTTGGACGATATTATAAAATCAATACTTTCACACACAGAAAATATTCAGACCCCTTGACCTTTCAAACTTGAACTTTCAAAGTTCTTGAAATTTTCCAGATTGACTGACCTTCACGTCTTAATGAAAGACTGTCGTTTCTCTTTGATTATTTGAGCTGTTCTTGCCATAATATGGACTTGGGTCTATTACCAAATAGGGGAGTCTTCTGTTACCAACACTACTGGTTGGCTCAAACAAATAAACTTAACAAGCATTCCAGGTGACTACCTCAAAGCTGGTTGAGAGAGAGCCAAGAGTGTGCAAAGCTGTCAAGGCAAAGGTTGGCTACTTTGAAGAATCTCAAAATATAAAATATATTTAGATTTGTTTAGCACTTTTTTGGTTACTACATGATTCCATAGTTGATGTCCTCACTATTATTCTACAATGTAGAAAATAGTAAAAATAAAGAAAATGCCTTGAATGAGTAGGTGTCCAAACTTTGGACTGGTAGACTGTGTGCGGTGTGTGTGTGTGTGTGTGTGTGTGTGTGTGTGTGTGTGTATGCATGTCTGTATGTATACACACACACATACGCCAAAAAACTCTGGTATTTTTCATCCTATAGCTTGTACTCCATATTTTTAAAATAGTGAGCCAACATGTTTTCAGCACTTTAATTTCCATAATTGACCAAAATAATTTTCTCATGCTCTCTCATCTCTCTGAGGCAGACATATAGTAAGCAATATGTTTGCAGCACTAAAATCGCAATAAAATTGCAGCATTGAATCGCAATACATATAGAATCGTGAGAACCGCAATACATATCGTATCGGCACCCAAGTATCGTTATAATATCGTACCGTGAGGTCCCTGGCAATTCCCACCTTTCTTACTTACCTGTGGCCTCCATCATGCTAGCCCAGAATTCAGGCTCCTTGTGCAGTGGGTCACTCTCTGGGCCCATCAGCTTGTAGATGTGGACGCAGGGAGGTGTGCTGACATTACTGTAATGGCTGACAAACATGTCAAAATTCTACAGAAAGATAGAGCAGAAACATAACAGGTGCGGTCAACTAAATCTTCAAAAAGCTAAAATGCCAAAACCTCCAAGCTTAATTTCAAGGAAAAAATAAGATGACAAAGCTTGTCGCTAAGGTAATGTACCTACCTGGCTTACAGAGCAGCTGTGAGAGAAGCCTGGCTTGGTCAGCCTGACCATATCCCCCGGGGAGTCGTAGCTCACAGTGTATAGGTGATGCTCCAGGGGCGTGTCCCGCGTGCCTTGGAAGTACACCAGCTGGGTAGCCTCGTTCACCCAGATCTGAGTTGGTAGGGAGGGAGGACAATGACTGGGATGTTTTGCTTATGCACATCACCTTTCTACTGCGATAGCTGATGAGCGGTGACAAAGGGCTGTGGCAAAAAGAAATGGGGTGATTTCCATGCTCGCCACCTTAAAATGCTAAAACCCTTTAGGCAGTCATTTTAGATAAGAGGTGTGTGTCTAGGGCTTACCTTGGAGCCATGTCTGGCCAACACCTCCCACTCTCCACTGGTTAACGTCACCTCTTCCTTGATCGGGCATTTAAAGTCCTCTGAAAGGAACAACCAGTAGACTAAATGAGTTGACCACAGGTGGCTGGAGGCACCTTAACTGCAGAGGATGTGCTCATAGTAATGGCTGGAACAAAATAAATGGAATCGTATCAAACAAACAAAACACGTGTTGTCCATGCATTTCATACCCATTCCATTCATTATCATCTGATACCCATTCCATTCATTATCATCTGATACCCATTCCATTCATTATCATCTGATACCCATTCCATTCATTATCATCTGATACCCATTCCATTCATTATCATCTGATACACATTCTATTCATTATCATCAGCCATCCTCCCCTCAGCAGCCTCCTATGGAGTTGACCTCCCAAAATATTATCAGAAATAGATTTGGGAAGGTGCACCTCTATTCACATCTTCACCATTAACCCATAAATCAGAGTATAAACAATGTATTCTGCTACCCTCTGTCTGCATGTAGTCTCTGGTCCACTGGTAGCAGCCCTGTTGTAACAGCGTGGTGACTTTGTACAAATGGCAGAAGCCAGTTTTGGACTCGTTCGCCCAGAGGAAGGTGATCTCATCATCGTTTGTTTGAATGAAAGGATAAAATATGTCATGGACCTGAAACAAAGAAAAGGCCTTGCCATAACATGAGTCCAAGAAGAAACAGCATTTTCTGGTTTCAAAAGGTTAAGACTAAATCTTTTAATTTCAAAATGTATAATTAGAAGATAATTTTAACTTAACATTCATGTGACTACAAATTAACCAATAAAAACTACAGTACAAGTAACAACAATATCAACCAAAGGCATGTAACTACAACTTTGTGCAAATCAGGGCACTGCAAGCAGTTTAGGATGATTTCTATTACATATTGAGTTCCATGCTTAGATCTCAAGTCAAAATCTAGGCCTTAGAGCCAAAGCCAGACTTATTTTAACTCACGTTGATCCAGATGTCGGTGATCTCCTCGTAGATGATGAAAGGGTGAACCAACTCTGGCACAGCCCCCACACTCTCCTCTCGTTGGGCCTGGTCCTGGGTTACAGGGATGAACAGGGCCGGGGGCAGCAGGACCAACTGGAGCCTCTGTTGGCTCCTGTCCAGCAGTACCGCCCATGCACTGCACAGAGGAGCAGTAGGTTGTCAGGGTCAAATAATTAGCTGGCTAACGTTGCTAAATAGCCTCATGAATTCCATATTTCCTAGTTGACGTAGAGAAAGACAGCCTTGAAATTGAAAGGGTATATATACTATTTTAATTAAATGAAAAATAATTTGTTACAGTATACAGTGGGGCAAAAAAGTATTTAGTCAGCCACCAATTGTGCATGTTCTCCCACTTAAAAAGGTGAGAGAGGCCTGTAATTTTCATCATAGGTACACTTCAACTATGACAGACAAAATGAGAAAAAAAAATCCAGGAAATCACGTAGGATTTTTAATGTATTTATTTGCAAATTATGGTGGAAAAATAAGTATTTGGTCACCTACAAACAAGCAAGATTTCTGGCTCTCACAGACCTGTAACTTCTTTAAGAGGCTCCTCTGTCCTCGACTCGTTACGTGTATTAATGGCACCTGTTTGAACCTATTATCAGTATAAAATACGCCTGTCCACAACCTCAAACAGTCACACTCCAAACTCCACTATGGCCAAGACCAAAGAGCTGTCAAAAGACACCAGAAACAAAATTGTAGACCTGCACCAGGCTGGGAAGACTGAATCTGCAATAGGTAAGCATCTTGGTTTGAAGAAATCAACTGTGGGAGCAATTATTAGGAAATGGAAGACATACAAGACCACTGATAATCTCCCTCGATCTGGGGCTCCACGCAAGATCTCACCCCGCGGGGTCAAAATGGTCACAAGAACAGTGAGCAAAAATCCCAGAACCACACGGGTGGACCTAGTGAATGACCTGCAGAGAGCTGGGACCAAAGTAACAAAGCCTACCATCAGTAACACACTACGCCGCCAGGGACTCAAATCCTACAGTGCCAGACGTGTCCCCCTGCTTAAGCCAGTACATGTCCAGGCCCGTCTGAAGTTTGCTAGAGAGCATTTGCATGATCCAGAAGAAGATTGGGATTATGTCATATAGTCAGATGAAACCAATATATAACTTCTTGGTAAAAACTCAACTCGTCGTGTTTGGAGGACAAAGAATGCTGAGTTGCATTCAAAGAACACCATTCCTACTGTGAAGCATGGGGGTGGAAACATCATGCTTTGGGGCTGTTTTTCTGCAAAGGGACCAGGACGACTGATCCGTGTAAAGGAAAGAATGAATGGGGCCATGTATCGTGAGATTTTGAGTGAAAACCTCCTTCCATCAGCAAGGCCATTGAAGATGAAACGTGGCTGGGTCTTTCAAAATGACAATGATCCAAACACACCGCCCGGGCAACGAAGGAGTGGCTTCGTAAGAAGCATTTCAAGGACCTGGGGTGGCCTAGCCAGTCTCCAGATCTCAACCCCATAGAAAATCGTTGGAGGGAGTTGACACGTTTCTATACAGCACTTTGAGATATCAACTTATGTACGAAGGGCTATATAAATACATTTGATTTGATTTGAAATTCCGTGTTGCCCAGCAACAGCCACAAAACATCACTGCTCTAGAGGAGATCTGCATGGAGAAATGGGCCAAAATACCAGCAACAGTGTGTGAAAACCTTGTGAAGACTTACAGAAAACATTCGACCTCTGTCATTGCCAACAAAGGGTATATAACAAAGTATTGAGATAATAAACTTAAGGCTAAATAAAAAAATATCTGAGATGAAACCACAAGGCTTGGTGAGGTTCATATTTACAAGGACTTTACTCAATGACAGGAACAAGTACACCTTTACATCACAGATATAATCCGCTCCATGGCACAGATAGCTTCGCTTAGTTGTGTTTGTTCCAGTCTTTTGAACTCACTATTTGCCGTCTTTTGTCCAGCCGGCGCGGGCGATGTACTCAACCCCAGGGAACAGGGTGGTAAAAGGCAGGACCAACTCCTTGTCCTGGGTGCTTACAATCTAATGATAACAAGGACTCATAAGAATAGGCAGAAAGGCATTGAATGACATACAGAAACATATGGAACACATAAAAGACCACAAAAAGGGAACAGAAGGCAACATATACAAGATGACATGCAGAATACGAAGACAGACCAATACAGTTCAAAACCATGAGAACTTTTTAAGCTGTTCTTACTCTGCCAAGGTGGTCGGTTCTGATTTCTACCAGTTTGAAAGTAATTTGAGGATTCTTACTCCCTGAAAAGAAACATGGAGAAGAGAGCAATACAAGTTACCAGTCTTAGATATCACGTCTTGTCTGGCACTCCTGTCAAATAGCTCAAGTTACTCAAATGTACAGTACCAGAAACACCTACTCATTTAAGGGTTTTGATGTATTTTTACTCTTTTCTACATTCTAGAATAATAGTGAAGACATCAACACTATGAAATAACACATATGGAATCATGTAGTAACCAAAAAAATTCAAACAAATAAAAAATATATTTGAGATTTTTCAAAGTAGCCACCCTTTGCCAAGAGTGTGCAAAGCTGTCAAGGCATTCTCTCAGCCAGCTTCATGAGGTAGTCACCTGGAATGCATTTCAATTAACAGGTGTGCCTAGCTCAAAGTTAATTTGTGGAATTTTTTTCCTTCTTAATGCATTTGAGCCAATCAGTTGTGTTGTGACAAGGTAGGGGTGGGTATACAGAAGATATCCCTATTTGGTAAAAGACCAAGTTCATATTACATCAAGAACAGCTCAAATAAGCAAAGAGAAGCGACAGTCCATCATTACTTTAAGACATGAAGGTCAGTCAATACATAAAATTTCAATAACTTTGAAAGTGTCTTCAAGTGCAGTCGCAAAAACCATCAAGCGCTATGATTAAACTGGCTCTCATGAGGACCGACACAGGAATGGAAGACCCCAGAGTTACCTCTGCTGCAGAGGAGAAGTTCATGAGAGTTACCAGCCACAGAAATTGCAGCCCAAATAAATGCTTCAGAGTTCAAGTAACAGACCCATCTCAACATCAACTGTTCAGAGGAGACTGCGTGAATTAGGCTTTCATGGTTGAATTGCTGCAAAGAAACTACTGCTAAAGGACACCAAAAATAAGAGACTTTCTTGGGCCAAGAAACACAAGTAATGGACATTAGACCGGTGGAAATCTGTCCTTTGCTCTGATGAGTCCAAATTTGAGAATTTAGGTCCAACCGTCTTGTCTTTGCGAGACGCAGAGTAGGTGAACGGATGATCTCTGCATGCGTGGTTCCCACCGTGAAGCATGGAGGTGGTGGTGTGATGATACTTTGCAGGTGACAGGTCATGATTTATTTAGAATTCATGGCACACTTAACCAACATGGCTACCACAGCTTTCTGCAGTGATTTGGTTTGTTAAATGTGATACGCCATGTGTAATATCAATTTGTATAGTTTACTTAGCTACTTGGGTCATCTCTGCTCTTTCTCTCAGTGCCACTTTCCACAGACTTAGCCACACCCACCCCCTTTCACTCAAGGTGCGCATTTGATGTTCCTCAACCACGACACACTTGCGCTCAGTCTGCATGGTCAATGCAGCACATACAACAATGCTGATGATGACAAGAATGCCGGTTTCACTTTGCAGCTTAATATAAATCCACTAGCATTCTATAACGACACTATTAGTTTGTGTTTCTTACATCAACAAACAGCTAGTTTGTCTTCACTTAGCAAGTTGCCCTGAATCTTGTGAGATATTAAATGTTAGCCGCTAATACTAATAGCTAGCTAGTGAGATGTACTGAGTAAGAGCAAATGTAGCTAGCTAATACGGCCTGATAATACCAGTGATGGTGTAGACCTAAATCAGCATGTTGTTTGTGCAACAGTATCTTCCAAATCAAAGAGGAATATGCAAAGCAGGAATATGTTAGCTACTTGAAGTAGCTAAGAGAAAACATGCAATGTATTTAAAGCTTGTAGGATGCCCTAGGAAACACTTATAAACACTTTGGTTCCTACCCTGTCCCAATAACACCTCCCTGGCATTTTAATTTGCCATCATCTCAAACACTATTCAAAGTGCACACTATTATAGTCTAACTATAGAATTAGAATAGACATTCTATTTCCATGATTCCAACAGTTTTGCTCTACTTCTTTCTCAAGTCAAATCGCAATTGGTAAAAAATAAGTCCTAGATTATTTGCCCATATCGTGCAGCCCTACAGTGTGGCAGTGTGAAATTGTCAATTGAGCAGTGGTGTAAAGTACTTAAGTAAAAATACTTTCAAGTACTACTTAAATCATTTTTTTTGGTATCTGTACTTTACTATTTTTGACAAGTTGTACTTCACTACATCCCTAAAGAATATACTGTACTTTTTACTCCATACATTTTCCCTGACATCTAAAAGTACTCGTTACATTTTGAATGCTTAGCAGGACAGGAAAATGGTCCAATTCACGCACTTGTCAAGAGAACATCCCTGGTCATCTACTGCCTCTGATCTGGAGGACTCACTAAACACAAATGCTTTGTTTGTAAATTATGTCTGAGTGTTGGTATGCCCCTGGCTATCTGTAAATATAAAAAAACAAGAAAATGGTGCCATCTGGTTTGCTTAATATAAGGAATTTTAAATGATTTTTAATTAAGTACATTTTATCAAGTACATGTAGTTTTGATACTTAAGTATATTTCAAACCAAATACTTTTACTCAAGTAGTATTTTACTGGGTGACTCACTTTTACTTGTGTCATTTTCTATTAAGGTACCTTTACTTTTACTCAAGTATGACAATTGGGTACTTTTTCCACCACTGCAATTGAGTGCAGGAAATGCAGAAATTATAAAAGTGCTGAAATTTGTTTTGGTTGAAGTTGAATTGAACAGTATAAAACAATCAGAATGGAGAAAGACTCACTTAGAATGTATGTGCTACCACCCTAGGATCATGTAGAACTTTTACTTTTCAAAAACAAAAAAATACCACGATATAATATTTTGGCCATATCGCCCAGCCCTAGCTTAGCATATATGGGAACTCCTTCAAGACTGTTGGAAAAGCATTCCATGTGAAGCTGGGTAAGAGAATACCAAGAGTGTGCAAGGCTGTCATCAAGGCAAAGGGTTTCACACTTTTTAGCTTACTACATGATTCCATATGTTATTTCATAGTTAATGTCTTTGCTATTATTGTACAATGTAGGAAATAATACAAATCAAGAAAAAACATTGAAAGAGTAGGTGTTTGCAAACTCTTGACTGGTACTGTATATTGAAGTATAAAATCCAACTCTGCCTAGCCACAATAGTCACATGAAAATGTAGATGGTAGCCAATACAGTTCAATAAAAAGTTATGAATCAGAACTACTATTACTTAAAAAAGGCGATTTGGGGTGGGGATGAGGGTGAGAGCGGACCTGTGCGGGGGTATCTGTAAACATCAGCCTTGCGCTCCTCCAGGGCTGGGGAGGGAACGTGAATTAACTCCACCTCTGACTCATCCACCTCCTCATAGAGTAACTGGAGGGTCTTCCCCCCATCTGGGTCTGAAAGAGAAACTTATTGAGTTGACCATTTTATTCAAAAGCAAGTATGTGCTAAAGTTTTGGGGTATCTGTATTTTACTATTTATATTTTTGCAACTTTTACTTCACTACATTCCTAGAGAAAATAATGTACTTCTTACTCCTTACATATTCCCTGACACCCAAAAGTACTCGTAACATTTTGAATGCTTAGCAAAACAGGAAAATGGTCTATTTCACACGCTTAAAAAGAGAACATCCCTGGTCATCACTACTGCTTCTGATCTGGCGGACTCACTAAACACATGCTTCATTTGTAAATTATGTCTGAGTTTTGGAATGTGCCCCTAGCTATTTGTTTAATACAAGACATTTGAAATGTTTTGTACTTTTGATACTTAAGTATGTTTTACCAATACCATTTATTTTTGATAGTTAACTATATTTAACAACAAATACTTTTACTCAAGTAGTATTTTACTGGGTGACTAACTTTTACTTTAGTCATTTTCCATTAAGGCATCTTTACTTCTACCCATGTATGACAACTGGGTACTTTTTCCACCACTATGTGCTTTGTGTTGTAGTAGCCTAACCTGGTTTCATGTCTTCAACAATCCAGTAAGATTTAACTAAGCTTTTTTAAATTATTAAACTTACAGTAGTAATGAAAATCAAAATGCATTTTATTGCTAAGATAAAGAGAAATAAGGACAAGCATCACAAAAACCATCCAGAAGAGACTAACCTTCAGGAGCAGCTGGCGACCACCAGTAGCCCGTGAAGCGGTCAAACTCCTCCTGGATTACAAAGGTGGCAATGCCTGCAGACTTGGGGTCCTCCTTCACATTATTCATCCCTAAGAAAAGGTAGAGAAGGATGCACTGTCAGGAGAATGCTCTCTGCTTTCCATTTTACGTTAAAAGATGACCAATTTTGTTATTATTTTAATCTTTTAAATTAAGGTTGTTAATAAAAGGACATCAACACTACAAGATACTATTTTGAAGAAAACTCTTGCTAGTATATTTGCACATCATATATATCGTAGCACGCGCTCCCCAGCAGATATATCTCACTGGTCACCCCCAAAGCCAATTCCTCCTTTGGTCTTCTTTCCTTCCAGTTCTCTGCTGCCCATGACTGGAACTAATTGCAAAACATCTCTGAAGCTGGAGACTCACATCTCCCTCACTAGCTTTTAGCAACAGCTGTCAGAGCAGCTTACAGACCACTGCAGCTGTACATAGCCCATCTGTAAACAGCCCATCTATCTACCTACCTCATCCCCATACTGGTATTTATTTATTTTGCTCCTTTGCACCCCAGTATCTCCACCTGCACATTCATCTTCTGCCAATCTACCATTCCAGTGTTTAATTGCTATATTGTAATTACTTCACCACCATGGCCTATTTACTTCCTTAACTTACCTCATTTGCACTCACTGTATATAGACTTTTTGTTTTCTTTTGTTCTACTGTATTATTGACTGTATGTTTTGTTTATTCCATGCGTAACTCTGTGTTGTTGTATGTGTCGAATTGCTATGCTTTATCTTGGCCAGGTCGCAGTTGCAAATGGGAACATGTTCTCAACTAGCCTACCTGGTTAAATAAAGGTGAAATCAAATTAAAAATATATTTTTTTTTTACCTTTATTTAACTAGGCAAGTTAGTTAAGAACAAATTCTTATTTTCAATGACGGCCTAGGAACAGTGGGTTAACTGCCTTGTTCAGGAACAGAACAACAGATTTTTACCTTGTCAGCTCGGGGATTTGACCTTGCAACTTTTCAGTTACTAGTCCAACGCTCTAACCACTAGGCTACCTGCCTAGTGATGAAAATGTCATGCAAATGAAATTCAGGCCTGTATGCATCTTTGGTATTACCCCAAAAGAGCACCCCATTTCTGATACATTGAAGAGCATGCATTCAACAGAAATCTATTCAATTGAGAAATACCACAACTCTGAAAGCTGTCAAGCATCAGTCTCAAAATAGTTTGCTTGTTTAGTAGCATGCCAACCTTCATGGCTGTAGGAAAGTCTATCCTCCTAATTTTTGAAAGTTCTAATGTTACTGGCCCCACGACAACAAATATACATGTCATTTTGTTCTTGAAACAGTTAATTGAAATACTGTAGAATCCCATTCATTCCTAAGGAGTACTGCTTCTTCTGGGGAGTGCCAATATGGCGGACCGGTATACTGTGGTCACAAACCAGTCGATCTCCAAGCCATTCCTCGTAAATTCACTCTGGAGTGCCAGAGTGTGCGTCCGTAAATTCAGAGCGCTCCGCTCTGGGAGTGTTCAGAGCGCACACTTGGAGGCTCTGGCCGAAGAGTAGAGTTGATCCGAGCGTTCTGACCCCACAATGGCAGTCAAGCACCCAAGCTAACGGGCTAACGTTGGCGAGCTACTTCCAGACACAAATGAGAACACCTCACTCTGACCATTGTTATATAAATATTCATACACATAGCTCATATATTATACAGCGCTAAGCTAATCCGCCTGACTCAAGTCATTTCACGTACCCCTGCTAAAACAGGAACCAGCTCACACATCCAGCAATAAAACTACCCCCCTAAAACTACCCACTCAGCTCTGTTGTCTCACAACCCCAGGAAACAAAGACATTCCATCGCACGAACACATACACCCAGCCATAAAAACTGCCCCTCTCAGTTTTCTACCTCACGAACCCCTGACACAAATATCTCCTTGTATAAACACACAACTCACCCCCCTCTACTGGTCGGGTGCTCAGAACAAGACTCTGCTGTGCACCAATGAGGCTCCTGCTCTGGCTAGAGCAGGTCCGCCTCCAGCCCTTCGGGACCATTCAGAAGACCAACACGACAAGACTCCACCTACATATTCCATGTATAAAATCTGCTGTTAAGCCTCTTTTTCACCTGACTCCTTACCGAGTTATATGAACTAGATCCGTGCATGTTAAACTGCGGGACAAGATATCTTTTGACTCAATAAACTGCCTTATGTTACAACTGAAATTCACTCTGTCCAGCGCCCGTGATTTGGTCTCGACTCTCCAGTATTTAAACACTAACACCATTTTTCACACCCTAGCAGAGCTGGTTAGGCTGTTATCGTGTTATCCAGAGCGTTGGTGACTAACTGTGCTGCTGGCAACAATTTAAATACGTTTTTTGCCAACGTTTACTGACACCGGTCATTTAACGGGTGCTGAGCGTTCGTAAATTCGTAAATTAATCCGTTATTCTGCGCTCTTGTGCACTCAGACGAGAGTGCTCTGAAATCGGCGTAAATAGCCAGAGCGAATTTACGAACGCGCCCCTAGTCAATCACCAAACATTTCTGTAAAGAAAACAGCGATGAAGCCTTGCGTTCCTATTTATTTTATTTATTCGTTTCGCGCTGTTGATAGTATATATGCCTACTGTTGGCCAATCAGATAGCTCGTATCATCGCGCCGGCACAGTTTCCTCGAGCCAAAGACAAAAAAAAAAAAAAAACTAAAAGTAAAGCAAAGTTGATACTGTGAGCAGGGCCGAATTAACGTAGTGGCTTACCGGGGCTGAAGCCGCTGGGCCCAAGAGGCAGCAAAACAAAATAAGTAAAACATATACATATATATATATATTTTTTTTTTACTGCAACCACCATGGGAGAGGAGGTAGTGGGCCCACGTGGGTAACTGGGAGGCTCTGTCTTGAATGGATAACTGAATCATAAAAAAAAAACATTACTGCAAAATAAATAAATGCAACTGGTCAATTGTGTGAGTCATGTGTCTTTCATATGCCAATCAGAAAGCTGTTCGCAAATATGGAATGACATGTACTCGGTTACAAAGATCTTGCTAGCTAGCCTGCCTACTGAAAATGATGGCCTGTGTGGGGCCCAGAATATAAAATACAGAAAAAAAGCAGCAGGACCAAGAACTTAAACCAGAAAATACCCAAACTGACTTTTTTTTTCTTCTGCACAACACAAAGGGCAACCAAACACCTGCAATTAAGCACAGGAGAGATCAACCCATGCTGCACATGCAGTTGAAGTCGGAAGTTACCATTCAACTTAGCGAAATACATTTAAACTCTGTTTTTTTTTTTTTTACAATTCCTGAAATCTTTTAATGCTAGTAAAAATTCCCTGTCTTAGGTCAGTTAGGATCACCACTTTATTTTAAGAATGTGAAATGTGAGAATAATAGTAGAGTGATTTATTTCAGCTTTTATTTCTTTCATAACATTCCCAGTGGGTCAGAAGTTAACATACACTCAATTAATATTTGGTAGCATTGCCTTCAAATTGTTTAACTTGGGTCAAATGTTTTGGGTAGCCTTCCACAAGCTTCCCAAAATAAATTGGAATTCTGTCCCACTCCTCCTGACAGAGCTGGTGTAACAGTCAGGTTTGTAGGCCTCCTTGGTCAAGCATTCTTTTTCAGTTCTGCCCACAAATGTTCTATAGGCTTGAGGTCAGGGCCTTGTGATGGCCACTCCAAAACCTCAAATTTGTTGTTCTTAAGCCATTTTGCCACAACTTTGGAAGTATGCTTGGGGTCATTGTCCATTTGGAAGACCCATTTGCGACCAAGTTTTAACTTCCTGCCTGACTGATGTCTTGAGATTTTGCTTCAATATATATGCACATAATTTTTCTTCCTCGTGATGCCATCTATTTTGTGAAGTGCACCAGTCCCTCCTGCATCTCCCGGAGACAGAATACTTCTCCTTCCTGAGTGGTATGACGGCTGCATGGTCCCATAGTGTTTATACCTGCGTACTATTGTTTGTACAGATGAACGTGGTACCTTCAGGCGTTTGGAAATTGCTCCCAAGGATGAACCAGACTTGTGCAGGTCTACAATTATTTTTCCTGAGGTCTTGGCTGATTTCTTTTGATTTTCCCATGATGTCAAGTAAAGAGGCACCGAGTTTGAAGGTATGCCTTGAAATACATCTACACCTCCAATTGACTCAAATAACATCAATTAGCCTATCAGAAGATTCTAAAGCCATGACATTTTCTGGAAATTTTCAAGCTGTTTAAAGGCACGGTCAACTCAGTGTATTTAAATTTCTGACCCACAGGAATTGTGATAGTGATTTATGAGAAATATTCTCTGTATACAATTGTTGCAAAAATGACTTGTCATGCACAAAGTAGATGTCCTAACAGACTTGCTAAAACTATCGTTTGTTAACGAGTTAATGACTTCAACCTAAGTGTATGTAAACTTTCGACTTCAACAGTACTCTGCATTTGGTTGGGGTAAATCCTGTGAACTGCTGCCTTGAGACAGATTAGTGTTTAACGTTTGTGCAGTCAAATATATATTCTTATTTTATTACTTTTACCCCTTTTTTGTGATATTCAAATCGGTAGTTACAGTCTTGTCCCATCGCTGCAACTACCCTACGGACTCGGGTGAGGCGAAGGTCGAGAGCCATGTGTCCTCTGAAACAACGCTGCCAAGCCGAACTGCTTCTTGACCCGGAAACCAGCCGCACCAATGTGTCGGAGGAAACACTGTCTTGCTGGTGACCGAAGTCAGCACGCCACAAGGAGTCGCTACAGCGCGATGGGACAAGGAAATCCCAGCCGGCCAAACCCTCCACTAAGCCAGACGATGGCTGGGCCAATTGTGCGCCGCCTCATGGGTCTCCCAGTCACAGCCGGCTATGACACAGCCTGGGATCGAACCCTGGGCTGTAGTGACGCCTCAAGCCTAGACCGCTGCACCACTTGGGAGGCCATGTGCAGTCAATATTTAACTTTTGCTCCAAATCTACCTGGCGTGGCAGACTGCTATATCAGGTTTAGAACCAAATAAAAACAGGCTAATTGAAACCCTAAAATCCTTTTCCGGTATGAGGTGGCCTGCCCATGCACAATCAACAAAAGCATTATGCCTCAATTATGCCAATGTTAGTCAGTCTCTTCTAGAATTATCTGAGGATGAAAATCTAACATGGCTCTACCACTCTACACCCAAATGGATAAACTTGAAATAGCTTTCTCTTTAACTTGTGAAACAATACTCCAACGTTTTCAGAATACAAGCACTGCACTTAAGGTAGTCCAACTGGACCTGTCTAAGGGTGTTCGTTTGGTGGCCTCCTTTAGAGATTGTGGCTGTGCTCCGAGATCAGTTTGATAGCTTTGAGGCAAAAGGAAAGGACCAAGCATTCTAACGCTTTACAGACCTAACAACTGAGAAGATTTTATTTATTTTTTATTTTACCTTTATTTAACCAGGCAAGTCAGTTAAGAACACATTCTTATTTTCAATGACGGCCTGGGAACAGTGGGTTAACTGCCTGTTCAGAGGCAGAACGACAGATTTGTACCTTTTCAGCTCGGGGGTTTGAACTCGCAAACTTCCGGTTACTAGTCAAACGCTCTAATCACTAGGCTACGCTGCCGCCCCATATGACAGATGACAAAAACACGCTGATGAGTCGTAAGAGGCAGAGCCTGACTGTCGTTAATCAATGACAGTTTAGCAGAAATTTGCTGTTTGTGTTCACCGTTGTGATTGACACACTTATTGATGAGTTGGATAGGAGGTATGAGTCATACAAAGAGCTAAACAACTGCTTTGGATTTAACAATATACCTTCACTTTCAACATAAGACCTACAACCTTCAAAGTAAATAGCAATCTGACTTGCAACATGATTTTCCAGATGAAATTGTCCAGTTTAAAGAATGTATTAAAAGTAGGGGGGGAAATTGCTTCACGTGTTCTAAAAGAGCAATCTACAAGCAGTCTTTCACAATGTTTACATTGCCTTGCGAATATTCTTGACTTTACCCGTTACCTATGCATCAGACCAGTGGTGCTTTTCAAAGCTTGCTCGTCAAAAACAGACTAATCAACAATGGGACAGGAAAAGACAAACATTTTAATCTTATGGCTCTTGGGAATTATGTACTCAGAGCACTTGATTTCAAGGACATAGTTGCAGATTTCACTGCTTGGAAAATTAGGAACAAAACCATTAAGATAAGCCATGATGACACTTTTTGTAACAGCATAAGGCCTAACGCTCGTCCGCTGGAGAGGCTGTCCAGGCAGCTGGTAGTGCTGAAATGGCAGAGGCCGCTCTCTTGTTTTCTTTGCGTAGGCTGTCTGGATGGTATCTGTCCATGGTCCTCCTGAATCAATATTGTGACCATGCTGTGTAGCCTAGGTTATGCAACTGTAATAATATGCTTTGTGGACTTTAATGTTGCTCTCCGATTTTAACTGTGATAATTATGAAACAAACATATAAAATGTTATGCTTACTTTGTTATATTGTAGCCTAGGCTCAATTTATTTCGAGAAGACACACGTATATAATCCCATGAATAAGGGGCTCATTCATCAAGCTAGGGGAAGCTAAGCTCTCTAAATAAATTGAATTAAATTTGCCCAAATTATATAGCTCATGATTAGCCTACTCCTGTCTATTATACAGAAATAAAATCATTCAAAATAGGCTACTAAAGCATGATTTGGCCACAGAGGATCATTAGACTCTTACATCGCACTGCCTACAGTCAGAAGGCAGCATGCACAATATGGGCAGATGATTGTTGTGTTGCGACTGTCAGTGAAAAGTAGAGGCTCAGCCAGGCATATCGCAATATTTTAAAATACAATCACAGGAAAACATAGTTTGGAAAGCAAATGGTAAATGATGTAATGAGAAAGCAATGAAAATACTAAATCTGTCTGAGTTATCCAAATTCTCAAATTAATTGGTGAGGGTGCACTACGCATATTCACTCTTTATCATTGTTGGGTCAGTGCAAAGTTTGTCCAAAAACAATTTCCTCCTCCCGTTTAGATGGACGTTATATTCTGTTTGTGTCTCCCCTTCTTGTAGGCCTATTTATATGGACATCATTTTTATTGATATGTTTGTCAGTAAAGTAGGCTATTGGTAATTTGTTGTACTAAAAAAGATTCTGCCAATGCCTCTAGTCATGTAAAGTGTAGTAGAATTACAGGAAATGTGTTTAAAAAGCCAAAAAATAAATTCTGTCCAAAGAAAGGTAGGTAGGCTATCTGATATAGCCTAGGCCTACTCTACGCTATACGTGCTCAGCCATGCATTGAACAGTCTTTTTTGCAAACAGTGAATATTAGCCCTTTTTTCTCGTTAAAAAAACAACCTATTTTTTGGCAGGCCATCTAACGATTTGTCCAGGTAAAAATGTACTTGAACACGCATTTCACAATCTGACATAATGGTCTCCTACCTTTTGGGCTTTACATTGCAGATAGTACATTTGTTCATGGTTCTAGGTTGTTTTTTAAGCATTTTGAAGAAAGAGCAGTTTGGGAGCCAAATAAGCAGTCTCTTTTACGTGAATGGAGCCAAATGAGCCAGTTCACCGAAAAGACTCAGAACGCCCATCACTACCCTCACACTGACCATCAGATGCAGGCCTTCAGTCCAGTAAAAAAATTGTGCTTCACAAGTAATACAACAAATGATCCATTACGTGTGATCATATATCTAAAATGTTGAATATTGTATTGGGCCTATAGCCTACTGCACAAACCTCATTGCTATAGAACTGTTTTTATATGGTTAATGTTGCAAAAACTTAAGTTGTTTTTTTATCTGAGAGGTAGATCTCGGCTTGAATTTTGACTCAGAAAGTGATCTTGATTCAGTAAAGGTTGGTGACCATTGCTATACATCATTTGTGCCAACCTTTATGGCAGTAGGTGAGTCTCCTCTCCTCCCCAGTCTCGATGCTGGCCACCCACAGGTCGTTGCTATTGATGAAGGCCATGAAGGTGGGGTCGCCTGGGGAGATCTTGGGGTCCATTCGAGTGCCTGAGCATTGGGTCTTAATCTCTACAGGCTTCATGGGGGACACCTGCTAAACATCACACAGACTTTCAGGTATAGAAGTTACCATGCAACAGACAGGTTGGTTACCAGAGTGCCTACATGTCAAAGTCTTCTCTATCACAAACACTTGTAGGTGACCACTTGGTACACTTCTTTATTTTACAAGTGTATAAGGCACTTTGTATACTTCACTTTAGCAATGTACAGTCGTGGCCAAAAGTTTTGAGAATGACACAAATATTAATTTCCAAAGTTAGTTACTTCAGTGTATTTAGATATTTTTGTCAGATGTTACTATGGAATACTGAGGTATAATTAAAAGCCTTTGGCACTTATGAAATGCTTGTATTGACAATTACATGAAGTTGATGCAAAGAGTCAATAGTTGCAGTGTTGACCCTTCTTTTTCAAGACCTCTGCAATCTGCCCTGGCATGCTGTCAATTAACTTCTCGGCCACATCCTGACTGATGGAAACTCATTCTTGCATAATCAATGCTTGGAGTTTGTCAGAATTTGTGGGTTGTTTGTTTGTCCACCCGCCTCTTGAGGATTGACCACACGTTCTCAATGGGATTAAGGTCTGGGGAGTTTCCTGGTCATGGACTCCCTTGGCTGAGAAGCAACCGCACACATGAATGGTCACAGGATGCTTCACTGTTGGCATGACACAGGACTGATTGAAGCGCTCACCTTGTCTTCTCCGGACAAGCTTTTTTCCAGATGCCCCAAACATTCAGAAAGGGGATTCGTCAGAGAAAATGACTTTACCCCAGTCCTCAGCAGTCCAATCCCTGTACCGTTTGCAGAATATCAGTCTGTCCCTGATGTTGTCCTGGAGAGAAGTGGCTTCTTTGCTGCCCTTCTTGACACCAGGCCATCCTCCAAAAGACTTCGCCTCACTGTGCGTGCAGATGCACTCACACCTTCCTGCTGCCATTCCTGAGCAAGCTCTGTTCTGGTGGTGCCCCGATCCTGCAGCTGAATAACAATTGAACCGCTCTCCTTGAAGTTATTGATGATCAGATAAATGGTTGATTTCGATGCAATCTTACTGGCAGCAATATCCTTGCCTGTGAAGTCCTTTTTGTGCAAAGCAATGATGACGGCACGTGTTTCTTTGCAGGTAACCATGTTTGACAGAGGAAGAACAATGATTCCAAGCACCACCCTCCTTTTGAAGTATCCAGTCTGTTATTTGAACTCAATCAGGATGACAGAGTGATCTCCAGCATTGTCCTTGTCAACACTCACACCTGTGTTAACGAGAGAGTCACTGACATGATGACAGCTGGTCCTTTTGTGGCAGGGTTGAAATGCAGTGGAAATGTTTTTGGGGGATTCAGTTCATTTGCATGGCAAAGAGGGATATTGCAATTCATCTGATCATTCTTCATAACATTCTAGAGTATATGCAAATTGCCATCATACAAACTGAGGCAGCAGACTTTATGAAAATTAATATTTGTGTCATTCTCAAAACTTTTGGCCACGACTGTACAGAGCACTTTGAACAATTCTTTCCTTTAAAAACGCACAGAGCACTTTGCACACTTTTTCATTTTCACAATGTACAAGTTCGGACTACCGTACATATATTTGAAGGACTTTGCTTTCATGACCACCTAAATAACCAAGATGCAAAGATAACTGTATTGTGTTAACAACAGTATGATCCTAACTTTAACAGGAAGGTATGAGCTGTGTCGTGTAAATAATACTCACAATGAAGCCATTATGGCCTCCGTCCCGACAGTAGAACAGGCTGTTGCTGGCCTGGAACAGGAAAAGGCCGCTCTCGGCGTGATAATCATACGATGTGATCCCAAAGACCCCCAGACGCTTTCTCTCCCTCAGCAGCTCCTCCTCCCGGGAGTACACCCCATGATGAGGGGTGGCCTGATGGTTAGGGAAGATACATACCAGACAGTGAGACAGCGATGCAGTGTTAGCTTAGCATGAACACCAGCGTGTTTTGGCTTTAACCAAAGTGCGGTTTTCTGGGCAACAATAGTGGTACCTTAATTTTGCCACTCGTGTTTACAGGGGAAATTAATGATAATATGTTTTTTGGGGGGGCATAGTATTGATGGCTGTGTCATAAACAGAGCATAGACAAACACAGGCACTCCCAAAGATCAGAAGTACAGTAGTATTCCATTAGGTGCCAACTGAGCTGACCCGTGTATGTCCTCCTCTACATAGTTCACATCAGTGCTGTGGATGAGGACATGCATGCAGAATTGCCTTGTGAATGTGTGACGAACTTCTTGAGGTGAACAACATTTATGTTTAGATTTCCCAGAAATCCGACAAGTGGCAAAAGGGAGCCCAACGGAAGGGGCTGAGGGTTCATTACCTGAAAGTGATCTAGCATCTGTTTCCACGACAACACCAGAAGGGCCTCTTTCCGAATCTTCTTGGGAATCTCTGAGTAAAGTAATGAGTTCTCTCTACTTCCATAGGGCATTCCTAAATTAACATGGAGCGGAAGAAACGGGTTGAGTTAAAGAATATATTTGCATCGCTAAGTCTGTTTATCTTTTGTCTGTGTAACCACAAAGTTCAAGGATATTGTCACTGATATTGGTTGTTCTGAGGTTGTTCCTAATGAGTTTCTTCCCATTGTAATGTTCCCTATAGCCTACCTTCTAACATTAAGTGAAGAGATCAAATATATATATAAACATGAGATTCCTCCATTTCCCACCCCTATTCACATTAGTTAATTATGATACACCGTACTGTCACCATTGCGGTGCTGTTTGTTGACAGGAATTATGACGACTCCTCAAAATCCATAATGGGATTTCCAGTGAGGGTGTGGAGGTGTGACCTCACCAAGGTAGTAGAGTCGATGGGAGTATGGGCCTGACTCGTCCTGCCTCTGGACAAACTGGAAGTCGTGCGGGGCCTTGTTGATGACCATGCCCGTGTACTTGCGGCTACTATGGATGATGTTCCGCAGGCCGTCCCACGAGTGCTTCTCCACAAAGAACTGGGAGGGCACATCCTCCATCTCCACTACCTCCGAGCTGTCTGAGAGCTCATCTACAGCAGTCATTCTGAAAGCTGAATAACTGACCCATAACAATAGAAGTCACCAACAACATGATACAAAGCTGAATATAAGTACATACATGTAACTGAGTATTGAATACAAGTAAACGATGAGAACAGACAGACCAGCTAGTTGTATAGGTTAAAATGGTCCAACATGTCACATTAAGACACATTTGACCAAATGAGCACTGTAGAATGCAAGATTAGTTACGCACCTTTTCCAACTACCTTCTGTTTCGTCTTCAAGTTTCACCCTCTTAACTCTATGCATTAACCGGCCAACAAGCCTGAACCAGATTTGGAAACCTAAAACAGAGACATTGGATTTCTTTGATACAGTCACTATAATACATGCCCATCATCTTAAGGAACATTACAGTGTGAAACAAAAGCTAAAACCCTACCATGACATATTGAAGATTTTTTTTTTAGAATACGTAGGAGACTGACCAGACTGAAAATTCCCTGCATGAAAGAGGATTATCGTACAAGGACAAGCCAGAGAAACAGCACAGAATCTGCCATAAACATCCCGGATGAACAAGACTTCACATAACAATTCCATAAAAACTGCTATACCGAAGAAATCTCCACACCATTGTTCTTTGACCTGCTTCATTGAGGCACAGCTCAGCGGCTCACTTGGGAAAAACCTTTCTCCTGCGATGGTCTAACTGTGTGACTCAGGACAATGCTAGAGAATGCTACATGCCTCTAATGTCTCAACACTAATATATCACCAGAGTGAGGAATGTTTGGCTATTACTCTACAATTCAGAGGTTAGTAAGGCTTGTTGATCTGCCTTCATTTTTTAGGCCTAAATGAGGTCATTCACATAGCCTACAGCACATTAACATAACCATCCAATTAATATTAAAAGGAAGTAGGGTTGCAAAGGGTCAGAAATGTTCCCGGAAATTTTCCATGGGAAGTTAAGCCTGGGAATCTTGCTTAAATTCACCAACAAACAAACAAAAGTTAGCTGACAAGGTCGTTCTGCTCCTGAACAGGCAGTTAACCCACTGCTCCCAGGCCATCATTGAAAATAAGAATGTGTTCTTAAACGATGGTTAAATAAAGGTTCAATAAAAAAAACTACTTCAATGGAATTGCACAGTGTATTCTTCAATCACAGCCCACACTACTACACTGTCTTAGCCAAGGACTAAGACAGCTTTCTGGTAAGTTTTGATTACAATACTGGGTGGTTGAATATATTTTATGACATACATGTTTTTTGTTAACTACTAAATAGTAGCCTGCAGCAAAGTGTGTTTGAATAATTTTAAAGTTGTTACCCATTTCTGCTAGTTTGTTTTTGCTAGCTGAGCATGCTAACTGGGTGTTAATTCATTTTAAAACATTTATCATACAAAGGAGTCGTTTAATCTAACTGCTTAACTATTTATCTGTACATGGAATTGTATTTGTTATTTTTTTTGCAACAAAAAAATTACAATCTTTACAGGAAAATGCCACGGGCACTATCTGATGTGTGGAGACATTTCACTGCAGCTAATGTGGAAGGAAAATGTGTGTACATTTGCAAATACTGTTTCAAATCATATCTGACGAATGCAACAAAGATGCAGAATCATCTGGCCAAGTGCATCAAGTTCCCTCAGCGCTCACAAGAAGCAACCTCTGACAAAAGTCCCGCTACTTCTATTCGAGGTGAAAATTATGAATCAGACACCTTATCAATATCAACAGCTCATGGTCCTCCTGGAATCAGAAGTGTTTTTGACTCAATGGAGGAATGTAGACAGAGAAATGCTGATGAATGTCTTGCTCAAGCTGTGTATGCAACTGGTTCACCTCTGATGCGCACAAGCAATGTGTATTGGAAGAGATTTCTGAATGTTCTTTGCCCAACATACGCCCCTCCAACTAGACATGCTTTATCTACTCATTTGCTGGATGCTAAGTTCAGAGTTCAAGTGAAGGTCAACCAAATCATAGAGAAAGCAGACTGTATTGCAATCATCTCTGATGGGTGGTCGAATGTTCGTGGGCAAGGAATAATTGACTACATCATCTCCACCCCTCAACCAGTATTTTACAAGAGCACAGACACAAGGGCCAACAGACACACCGGTCTCTACATTGCAGATGAGCAAATCCAACAAATCCATGGATGACACAATCGCCATTGCACTGCACACTGCCCTATCCCATCTGGACAAGAGGAATACCTATGTAAGAATGCTGTTCAACTACAGCTCAGCTTTCAACACCATAGTGACCTCCAAGCTCACCACTAAGCCCGGTCTGAACCACGCCCTGTGCAATTGGGTCCTCGACTTCCTGACGAGCCGACTCCAGGTGGTGAAGGTAGCCAACCTCCGTTGATCCTCAACACATGAGCCCCACAAGGGTGCATGCTCAGCCCTCTCCTGAACTATATGTTCACTTGATCAAGCATGTCTCAACTCAACCACCAAAATGGCAGACGACACAAAATCAAAGAAACAGCCTACAGACAGGAGGCGAGGGCCCTTAGACTTCCCAAATGTGGGACCCACTTCCTCTCTGCTTACCTCATGTCAAAATAAAAGTCCTGCATGTCTGCCATATATGTGGACAAAAAAGGGATAACTTGTTTTTGACATGAGGTAAGTAGAGAGGAAGTGGGTCTACAAGAGACTCATGTTTGGAAGTCTGTTGAATAACAAAATCCTTTAGATATTTTGTCTCAAAATCCCCCAATCATAATGACCAACCTTCCTGCCAACAGACAAAGTTGAAATAGCATTGCATTTAACATTTGGCTTCCCACGGAGTGTTTTTATGCAACCCAATCCAATAGAAAGCAACGCTAGTGTATGTAAATACCCCTGCGTTGCTAAAAGCACCTACCGTGGTACATGGCTAGTTTTGGGTTGGCCGTTGATCATGACTCAGTTCCATTACATTACACATAAGAGTCATTGGACGAAGGCATCTACTATAAAGGGGAGTTTTGTTAAAGAGCTGCGACGCTCGGTCGGAACATTAACAAGCATCGCTTGCAGTGCGGTTTTGGTAGCATAAGAACCTTATCAAAAAACAAAAAGGTTCAATTAATACACACATTTATAGGGTTAGTGTTCCCACACGGCCATATATCCATGTTACTTACTGTGCGTGTTTACGGAAAACAGAGGTGCTAATTAGCATGCTCCGAACAAATCCAAATGTGTTTGTCACATGCGCCAAATACAACAAGTGTAGGTAGACCTTACAGTGAAATGCTTACTTATAAGCCCCGAAACAACAATGCAGTTAAGAAAAAAAAATAAGACAAATTTTAAAATATTATAATAATAATTAAAGAGCAGCAGTAAAATAATAGCGAGGCTATTTACAGAGGGTACCCGTACACCGGTGTTTAACGGAAGAAGGCCGCCAGAAACGTGTTTTCACTGAAAAATACTGTCCGCTGCAAATCTGATAAAGCCGGCGGTCCATAGCTAGCAACTCTACATTGTTATTTGTATTATTTAAAACTCCTAATGTTAGGGGTTGGTGGCATTGGGAAGTATCAACACAGCCCATACATTCACTTACATTAAACATGCCCAAGTGTGGATTGTAATCTGTCCAGGTCCATAAAAAAAACTATTTTATTAACTAGCTAGTAAAAGTTAAAGAGATTCATCCTCGGATACTGACAATGACGATTGGAGTTAGGTAACGTTAGTTGGTTCTATGGCTAGCGAGCAAGATAACGTGAACTAGTACGTTTTATCGTCATATGTCACGCCATTAGCAATCCAACAAACTCTAAACGTAACGCAAAAAAAATGTTTTAAAGGACCCGTTTTCAGTAATTCATTTCAGGATAAATGTAAGCAATTGTCGGAGCTTTACTAGCTACACTGCTGTGTTGACAGCAGGGGGCTGTGCTGGCTAGCGAGTTAGCCTCAGCGGCTAGCAAGCTAACGGTTAGAAACGGAACAAGAAATGTCGGTTTACGGAAATAACATCAGGTTTGGTACTTACAGGTTCAGCCCTAGATTTTCTCTCACACGTTTCTAACGTCTGCTGTAATGGTGCGATTAGATGTTAACCAGTTATAACTGCGTCCATGGCCTGTAGCTCATCAGACAAAACAATCACGGAAACGAATTTGGGAAGCCTTAACGAAAGCGACCCTTCAACCGGAAATCATACATATTGCAGCATCAACCAATGCTAATATCAGAGACGGAAGAGGAACACAGGCTGCGTTTTCGTCTTCTGGTTCAATCAAAGTCAATTGACTAAGTAGGCCAGACCCAGCTGATATTGCGTTGGTGGGTTGGTTGTTTAGAAACAAAACTTTAGGTTACGACCGTAACCCCGTTCTCTGATAGTATGAGTGAGGTATGTATTCGTCAGAAGCCTTTAAGAAGAGGCCTTTAAGCCAGCCATGATTGGCTGGACGTCGAGACCTGTGCGTCGGGGGAAAAGTGTCTATCCTACCCTAAAAGGTCCAAGTCAGCGTCTCTGAGTCTTTCAAAAAAAATAAGCAACACCCAGTCCTCGCACATGCAAAGAGGGTGGTCCAGTGACCTAATGTTATTTTTCAAGTATTTGTTTCGGTATTTCACTTATGGGAAAACGGACTCCTGTATTGCCAGACAAGCTTACCCTGACGACCGACTGCCCTGTGCGATATATCACACAAATGGGCTTTGCCACCAGAAGACCCAACACGTAAAACAGTATGCGCCAGGGTTGGTGCAGTGACATCGAGGCTATAAAACTTCGCAAATGTATGAGGTGAAGTCCAACTCGCTGCTGAGCAAATATCTTGGATAGATATGCCCAAAAATAAATGCGTAGCCATTTCTCTAGTGCAGTGGTTCCCAGACTTTACGGTCGTGGCCAAACGTTTTGAGAATGACACAAATATTAATTTCCACAAAGTTTGCTGCTTCAGTGTCTTTAGATATTTTTGTCAGATGTAACTATGGAATACTGAAGTATAATTACAAGCATTTCAAAAGTGTCACAGGCTTTTATTGACAATTACATGAAGTTGATGCAAAGAGTCAATAGTTGCAGTGTTGACCCTTCTTTTTCAAGACCTCTGCAATCTGCCCTGGCATGCTGTCAGCCCATTCTTGCATAATCAATGCTTGGAATTTGTCAGAATTTGTGGGGTTTTGTTTGTCCACCCGCCTCTTGAGGTTTGACCACACGTTCTCAATGGGATTAAGGTCTGGGGAGTTTCCTGGCCATGGAAACAAAATATTGATGTTTTGTTCCACGAGCCACTTAGTTATCACTTTTGCCTTATGTCAAGGTGCTCCATCATGCTGGAAAAGGCATTGTTCGTCACCAAACTGTTCCTGGGTGGTTGGGAGAAGTTGCTCTCGGAGGATGTGTTGGTACCATTCTTTATTCATGGCTGTGTTCTTAGGCAAAATTGTGAGTGGCCAAGAAGCAACCCCACACATGAATGGTCTCAGGATGCTTTACTGTTGGCATGACACAGGACTGATGGTAATGCTCACCTTGTCTTCTCCGTACAAGCTTTTTTCCGGATGCCCCAAACAATCGGAAAGGGGATTCATCAGAGAAAATGACTTTACCCCAGTCCTCAGCAGTCCAATCCCTGTACCTTTTTCCTGGAGAGAAGTGGCTTCTTTGCTGCCCTTCTTGACACCAGGCCATCCTCCAAAAGTATTTGCCTCACTGTGCATGCAGATGCACTCACACCTGCCTGCTGCCATTCCTGAGCAAGCTCTGGACTGGTGGTGCCCCAATCCCACAGCTGAATCAACTTTAGGAGACAGTCCTGGCACTTGCTGGACTTTCTTGGGCACCCTGAAGCCTTCTTCACAACAATTGAACCACTCTCCTTGAAGTTCTTGATAATCCAATAAATGGTTGATTTAGGTGCAATCTTACTGCCAGCAATATCCTTGCCTGTGAAGCCCTTTTTGTGAAAGCAAGGATGACGGCACGTGTTTCCTTGCAGGTAACCATGGTTGACAGAGGAAGAACAATGATTCCAAGCACCACCCTCCTTTTGAAGCTTCCAGTTTGTTATTCGAACTCAATCAGCATGACAGAGTGATCTCCAGCCTTGTCCTCATCAACACTCACACCTGTGTTAATGAGAGAATTACTAACATGATGTCAGCTGGTCCTCTTGTGGCAGGGCTGAAATGCAGTGGAAATGTTTTTTTGGGATTCAGTTAATTTGCATGGCAAAAAGGGACTTTGCAATGAATTGCAATTCATCTGATCACTCTTCATAACATTCTGGAGTATATGCAAATTGTCATCATACAAACTGAGGCAGCAGACTTTGTGAACATTTATTTGTGTCATTCTCAAAACGTTTGGCTACGACTGTATTGTCCCATACCCCTTCAAACATTCAACCTCCAGCACATTCTAAAATTTGTTTTTTTGCCATCATTGTAAGCCTGCCACACACTAAACAATACATTTATTAAACATAAGAATGAGTGAGTTTTTGTCACAACCCAGCTTGTGGAAAGTGACAAAGAGCTCATATAGGACCAGGGCACAAATAATATAATAAATAATTTTGTTCTTTATTTAACCATCTTACATATGAAACCTTATTTGTTAATAAAAAATGTGAATAACTCACCACAGGTTAATGAGAAGGGTGTGCTTGAAGGGATGCTCATAACTCTGCAATGTTGAGTTGTATTGGAGAGATTCTCAGTCTTAAATCATTTCCCACACACAGTCTGTGCCTGTATTTTGTTTTCATGCAAGAGAGTGCCGAGAATCCACTCTCACATACAGTGCCTTGCAAAAGTATTCACCCCCCTTGGCATTTTTCCTATTTTGTTGCATTACAACCTGTAATTTAAATTGATTTTTATTTGGATTTCATGTCTTGGACATACACAAAATAGTCAAAATTGGTTAAGTGAAATGAAAAAAATAACTTGTTTAAAAAAAGAAACAACAGAAAAGTGGTGCATGCGTATGTATTCACCCCCTTTGCTATGACGTCCCTAAACAATATCTGGTGCAACCAATTACCTTGAGAAGTCACATAATTAGTTAAATAAAGTCCACCTGTGTGCAATCTAAGTGTCACATGATCTCAGTAGATATACACCTGTTCTGAAAGGCCCCAGAGTCTGCAACACCACTAAGCAAGGGGCACCATGAAGACCAAGGACCTCTCCAAACAGGTCAGGGACAAAGTTGTGAAGAAGTACAGGTCAGAGTTGGGTTATAAAAAAATATCCGAAACGTTGAACATCCCAGGGAGTACCATTAAATCCATTATTAAAAAATGGAAAGAATATGGCACCACAACAAACTGGCCAAGAGAGGGCCGCCCACCAAAACTCACAGACCAGACAAGGAGGGCATTAATCAGAGGCAACAAAAAAGACCAAAGATAACCCTAAAAGAGCTGCAAAGCTCCACAGCGGAGATTGGAGTATCTGTTTATAGGACCACTGTTCAAGACATTTGAGACTGGGACGGAGGTTCAACTACCAGCAGGACAATGACCCTAAGCATACTGCTAAAGCAACACTTGAGTGGTTTAAGGGGAAACACTTATTGGCTTGGAATGGCCTAGTCAAAGCCCAGACCTCAATCCAATTGAGAATCTGTGGTATGACTTAAAGATCGCTGTACACCAGCAGAACCCATGCAACTTGAAGAAGCTGGAGCAGTTTTGCCTTGAAGATTGGGCAAAAATCCCAGTGGCTAGGTGTGCCAAGTTTATAGAGACATACCCCAAGAGACTTGCAGCTGTTATTGCTGCAAACGGTATCTCTACAAATTATTGACTTTGCGGGGTGAATAATTAAGCACATTCAAGTCTTCTTGTTTGTTTCACCCCAAAAACATATTTTGCATCTTCAAAGTGGTAGACATGATGTGTAAATCAAATGATACAAATCCCACAAAACTCTTATTTTAATTCCAGGTTGTAAGGCAACAAAATAGAAAAAAATGCCATCGGGGGTGAATACTTTCACAAGCCACTGTAGGTACATGATTGCAAAGGGCATCAGTGTCTTAACAGCACAATTTGCCAAGGCAGGATACTCTGAGCGCAGCCCAATCCAGAAATCTGGCTGTGGCTTCTGATGAAATTAAATTTTCCCAGTACCGCATGTTGCAATTTCGATGAGGCTCTCTTGTTGAGATATCGGTAAGTGGACTGGAGGCAGGGCATGAAAGGGATAACAAATCAGGCCGCCTGGTTGGCGCAGTGGTTAAGGGCCACCAGAGACTCTGGGTTCGCGCCCGGGCTCTGTCGTAACCGGCCGCGACCGGGAGGTCCGTGGGGTGACGCACAATTGGCCAAGCGTCGTCCAGGTTAGGGAGGGTTTGGCCGGTAGGGATATCCTTGTCTCATTGCGCACCAGTGGCTCCTGTGGCGGGCCGGGCGCAGTGTGCGCTTACCAAGGTTGCCAGGTGCACGGTGTTTCCTCCGTTTCCTTCCGGGTTGGATGCACGCTATGTTAAGAAGCAGTACGGCTTGGTTGGGTTGTGTATCGGAGGACGCATGACTTTCGACCTTCGTCTCTCCCGAGCCCGTACGGGAGTTGTAGGGATGAGACAAGATAGTAGCTACTACAACAATTGGATACCACGAAATTGGGGAGAAAAAGGGGTAAAATCTTAAATAAATTTTAAATACATTTAAAAAAGAAGAGGATTAGTTTGCGAGTGGGTAACCCGCCTTTACCATCTGTCCTATTGGCCAAAGTGCAAGCAGTGGAGAATAAACTGGATGAGTACCGTTCAAGACTATCCTACCAACAGGACATTAAAAACGGAAATATCTTATGTTTCACCGAGTCGTGGCTGAACGACAACATGGATAATATACATTTGGCTGTTTTCTCCATGCATCGACAAGACAGAACAGCTGCCTCTGGTAAGACAATGGGTGGCGATCTCGAGGTTTTGCTCAGCTGAGGAAGGGTATCTCATGATAAGCTGTAGACCACACTATTTACCAAGAGAGATTTCGAAGCTGTGTATTTACCACCACAAACCAATGCTGGTACTAAGACCACACCCAAGAAGCTGTATAAAGCCAGGCGGCACTCCTAGTGGCCGGGGACCTTAATACAGGGAAACTTAAATCCGTTTGATCTCATTTCTACCAGTATGTTACATGTGCAAAAAGAGGGAAAAAACACTCTAGACCACCTTTATTCGACACACAGAGATGCATACAAAGCTCTCCCTCGCCCTCCATTTGGCAAATCTGACCATAATTCTATCCTCCTGATTCCTGCTTACAAGCAAAATCTAAAGCAGGAAGTACCGGCAACGATGATACAGCCTATAGGGATGAGGTCAGAGACCTGGAAGTGTGGTGCCAGGACAACAACCTCTCCCTCGATGTGAGCAAGACAAAGGAGATGATTGTGGACCACAGGAAAAGGAGGACCGAGCACACCCCCATTCTCATCAACAGTGCTGTAGTGGAGCAGGTTGAGAGCTTCAAATTCCTTGGTGTCCACATCACCAATAAACTATCATGGTCCAAACACACCAAGACAGTCGTGAAGATGGCACGACAATGCCTATACCCCATGCCTATACCCCCTGAGGAGAATGAAAAGGTTTGACATGGATCTTCAGATCCTCAAAAAGTTATACAGCTGCACCATCGAGAGCATCCTGAATAGTATGGAAACTGCTTGGCCTCCGACCGCAAGGTACTACAGAGGGTAGTCTGTACGACCCAGTACATAACTGGGCCAAGCTTCCTGCCATCCAGGACCTCTTTACCAGGCAGTATCAGAGGAAGGCCCTAAAAATTGCCAAAGACTCCAGCCACCCTAGTAATAGACTGTTCTCTCTGCTACCATACGGCAAGCGGTCCCGGAGCGCCAAGTCTAGGTCCTTTCTACCCCCAGCCATAAGACTGCTGAACAGCTAATCAAATGGCTACCCGGACTATTTGCATTGACACCACCACCTTTTTTACAATGCTGCTACTCACTGTTTATTATCTATTATCTATGCATAGTCACTTTACCCCTACCTATACGTACTGTAAATATTACCTCAATTCCCTCAACTAACCTGTGCCCCCGCACCTTGACTCGGTACCGGTACCCCCTGTATATAGCCTTGTTATTGTTATTTTATTGTTGCTCTTTTATTTTTTACTTTAGTTTATTTAGTAAATATTCTTCATAATTCTTATTTTTCTAAAAACTGCATTGTTGGTTAAGGGCTTGTAAGTAAGCATTTCACGGCGCATTTGACAAATAACATTATTTGAGTTGATTTGACAATTATCAGCAGTTGAAATCATGACGTTGATTACTTTAAACGTCTTCTACAGAACCACTTAACCGATTGCCACCAAATTTGGTCTATAGTATCTATGGATGAACACCTTCAAACACATTTTCCAAGAATCTAGCTAAAACAATGTGGTCGCTATGAGCCAATGAGTTTGTATGAATGGTTTTCCCTTTCCGACAGCGCCACAATGTGGCCAAACTCAGCCACACTTTACAGGTTAGTTAGAGTCATATCATTGAGTCAAACAGATCACGACATCTAAATATGTGCCCGTTATAGCACCACCGTGTGGTCGATCTAAAGGTGCTTGCATGTGTTGAGTGTTGACACTGTTTGCAACATGTGTACCAAACGTGAGTGATTTATAGGCATTTATGTGCGAGACCACACCCACATTAATGTTTATTGGTCAATAACGGCCATTTTGTTTTTGGTATAAGTCTGGAAAATATTGCGTTGAGAGATCTTGGTCCATAGATGCCACGTATCAAGTTTTGTGCAGATCGGTCATTCGATGCCAGAGGAGTGCCATTTTAAGTGGCGGAAAATCCATCATGGTCGACTTAATGGGTCCTACAGACAAATGTGTTCCTTGTGAGAATGACCTATGTACTGATTTTCATGATTCTTGCTCAAACAGTGTAAAATTAGACATATTGCCTTCGGATGAGCTACTTCTGTACTGTTTACCACACTTGCCAAATTTCAGAACTCAACATACAAACGATACATCAGAACTCAAAATCATACTGACCCTGCAAAATAATATGCTTTTGATGTATTTTGGACTATTTTCAATGCTGTTAACTACTTTAAACGTTTTCACCTCCAGAATCGCTCGACCGATTGGCAACACATTTGGTACATAGCATCTATGGATGAACATCTTTAAACACACTATTGTCCAAGATTCTAGCTGAAACAATATGGCTGCTATAAGGCAACATGCTTGAGTGAATGTTTTTTCCTGTCCAACAGCGCCACAATGTGACCAAACTCAACCCTATTTTACAGGTTAGCTAGACTCATACCCTTGAGCATTTGTGCCAAATTTCATCAGATCAAGAGATGTAAAAATGTGCCCAACGTGTGGTAGATATGAATGTGCTTGCATATTTACCACATTTCATTAAACATACGAATATCTGTGGCTGATTTACAGTATATGCATTTATGTGACAGACCGCACCCACGTGAATGTTTATTGGTCATGTTGTTTGACATACTATCCGGGATGTGTTTACAGACCTTGGTCCATAGATACCATATATCAAGTTTCGTGAAGATCGGTCATTTGGTGGAAGAGGAGTAGCATTTGAACTGTTTTTCTGAAAATCCTTCATGGTGAACCTTGTGGGTTCTTGAGGCAAATTTGTTCCTTGTGAGGAGATGGACCCACAGTACGTACCACATTTTATGACTAGGTCACACAGGGTTAGGGGCATGGCCTTTCAAAGTTTGCATTTTCAATCGCTTGTTTTTGGCCTACCATGTTGTCAATTGTCATGGCATTGCATGGGAGGGTGTGGCTTTTGGCCCTTTACCATCATGCCAGGTTGCACCCTCCTGGGACTTACCTTCTCACGAAAATGTGCATGTGAATTTCTGCTTTACAGAAGATTAAAAAGAAGAATGAACCGGAACAAAAACAATAGGGTTTCACCAGCTTCGCTGCTTGAACACCTAACTAGCTGAAACGATCCACCAATGATACCCTATATGGCATATTTTTGTCATTAACCACGTTTCCACTCAATTGTTATGCAAGAAAAGTCATACCGGGCTTCTGAGTGGCGAAGCGGTCTAAGGCACTGCATCTCTGTGCTAGAGGTGTCACTTCAGTCCCTGGTTCGATTCCAGGCTGTATCACAACCGGCCATGATTGGGAGTCCAATAGGGTGGCACACAATTGGTCCAGCGTTAGGGTTTGGCCTGTGTAGGCCGTCATTGTAAATAAGAATTTGTTAACTGACTTGCCTAGTTAAATAACGCTAAAATAACACTGTCATGACAGCTGTGATGGAAATAGGAAGTTTCGGTAAAATTGTATAAATGCCGACACATAATTTGTTCGTTTGACATGGTGGGATCTTTTTGTGTCGGTAATTAATTATATGAGAATTCTGCCTTTATGCGCAAATATTGACATAATATAACCATCATATTGAAGTAAACTTGGAGTCACGTGATGGTATGGCGTGTGGCCTCCCACTGCGACTCTTGAAACCATGCAGTTTATTAGGCTGCAGATTAAATACATTGGGGTGGTGAACGTGCACGATGATGAGCTTGATGCTCATTTCCAATAAATATTGAGGTTCTTATTCTGGTGACGTGATGATGGATGCTTGACTGCTTATTGACAAATAAAAATATTCTCGCTCTTATCCATAATAATGTCATCATGTAAACTAGCCTCCCCGCACCGTATCTGCGAGCCGTTGGCTAGAGCGAACGTAAAACCAGAGTAGGCACATTTGCTATTTAACGCAACCGTTTTTGTGGCAAAACTATCCGTAGAGGTGAAAATCAGATGCAAACAATTAACTTTAGATTTTTATTCGATACATGAACACGAAAAAGTACATTTTGGTTACACTATGTCATCAAGCAATAATTTCTAAAAGCAACAAATCCGTTTGTTGGAAACACCATTGGTGGGAAAATGTAAATTTTTCCACCAGCAGATTTTTGAATATTCGCATGAAAATCTTTTGCCACTTGGATGGAAACCTAGCTATTGGTACGAACTATCTGGCCACACAGAATCACAAGACTCAGACTTTTGACCCCTTGAAGCATGCGCATCTTAATTTATCCACCATCTTTGATAATATAGTCAATGAACAAAAATATAAACACAACACGTAAAGTGTTGGTCCCATGTCTCATGACCTGAAATAAAAGATCCCAGAAATTTTCCACATGAACAAAAAGCATATTCTTATCTCAAATTGTGTGCACAAATTTGTTACATCCCTGTTTGTGAGCATTACTCCTTTGCCAAGATAATCCATCCACCTGACAGTGGCATATCATATCGAGAAGCTGATTAAACAGCATGATCATTACAGGTGCACCTTGTGCTGGAGATAATAAAAGGCCACTCTAAAATGTGCAGTTTTGTCACACAATGCCACAGATGTCTCAAGTTTTGAGGGACTGAAATTAGCATGCTGACTGCAGGAAATGTTCATTCATTTCTCAACCATAAGCTGCCTCCAAAGTCATTTAAGAGAATTTGGCAGTAAATACAACTGGCCTCACAACTGCAGACGTGAACGGCGTTGTGTGGGCGAGCAGTTTGTGTTGTGAACAGAGTGCCCCATAGTAGTGGTGGGGTTATGGTATGGGCAGGCATAAGTTACAGACAATGAACAATGGCAATTTGAATGCAGAAATACCGTGACCATATCCTGAGACCTATTGCTGTGCCATTCATCCTCCGCTATCACCTCGTGTTTCAGCATGATAATGCACGTCACCATGTCACAAGGATCTGTACACAATTCCTAGAAGCTAAAACTGTCCCAGTTCTTCCATGGCCTGCATACTCACAAGACATGCCATCAATTGAGCACGTTTGGTATGCGCTGGATCGATGTGTACAACAGCATGTTCCAGTTCCCGCCAATATCCAGCAACTTCACACAGCCATTGAAGAGTGCGACAACATTCCACAGGCCACAATCAACACCCTGATTAACTATATGTGAAGATGTACTGCTGCATGAGGCAAATGGTGGTCACACCAGATACTCACTGGTTTTCTGATCCACACCCCTACTTTTTTTTTTTAATTTTAAAGGAAGCTGTGACCAACAGATGCATATTTGTATCCCCAGTCATGTGAAATCCATAGTTTAGGGCCTAATGAATTTATTAAAATGTACTGATTTCCTTACTGTATGAACAGTAACTCAGTAGAATCTTTGAAATTGTTGCATGTATATTTTTCAGTATAGATTTTACAACCAAACCAAAAATTACAAAGCTGGAACTAGAGCACCCGTGGGAAAACTGCCCTTTGAATTTCTTAAGAGAAAAAAAAGTCACCCAAAGGTTCTGTGCCATGATAATGTAGTTAGGCTAATGATAGGTGGGGCCTAGTGGTTAGAGCGTTGGACTAGTAACCCGGAAGGTTGCAAGTTCAAACCCCCGAGCTGACAAGGTACAAATATGTCGTTCTGCCCCTGAACAGGCAGTTAACCCACTGTTCCTAGGCCGTCATTGAAAATAATAATTTGTTCTTAACTGACTTGCCTAGTTAAATAAAGGTAAAATAAATAAATAGGTAAAATAATATTTCACGATGGCTATTCCATGGTCTAAGCATGAGACCAACTGGGTTTGAAATGTGTCATCTGCACAACGCAGAATTGTTAGCCCACTGAGCTAAAGCCTATTGGCATTACCTTGGGAGAGAACCATTGACATATATTTTTGATAAACTAGGGGGGCCAACCTGATTGGGTGTGACAGAACATTCAGGTTTTAGTTGATATAGTAAGTGAAACCTGGTACATTATAATTCCACTGTATTTAACCCTTGAACATTTCCATGGACGTTTTTTGCCCAGAATGTGGCCCTGTCCAGAAACAACACAGCTCCTACCCCTTCATGATTCATGTAAATACAAAATAATTTGATAGGTGTAAGCAACTTGGTATTCAATCCAAGCTGATACTAAACATACAGTATATGATGATACTAGATAATTATTTTTAGCACAACATTTAAGTTACATTTATGCACAAGTATGCCATCTACTGATGATTGTCTATCCAAATCATTCACTTCCAGAGGACTCAGCAGTTTAAATGCATGATATCGTCAGGTTTTGGGGAAATGAGGCTATTATCTGGCCTAGTAAGTAATTTGTACAACTTAAAAGACCACATAGCGTGGTGTTAATCAAAAAAATTTTTTAATGGTTTTAGTCATTTTAGTGTAGTACAGGTACGGTAGTGCATGAGTAAGTAGCCTTGGCTTGTCCAAGCCGGAACAGCTCATAGGGCAAGAGGCTAAGTGCCAAGCCGAGACGCATCAGGTCCCATTTTTACAGTCTTCGGTATGACTTGGCCGGGGATCAAATTCACAAACTTCCAATCTCAGGGTGGCAACACTAACTACAAGGCCACTGAGTTGATGGAAGAATCCGGTAGTCTTAACCAATCCCTAGTAGTTATACTCAAACATATTTAGTGACATTTAAGTTGAAGCATTGATGGCCAAGATGCAGGACAGCAACCAGAGGCAGGATATCTTTTATTTGAAATAAGTTCCTTTCTTTTTGCATAAGTGAAAAATGCACTCAAACAGCCACCTGAGGGAAGTCTACATCTTTAAATAAAAAACAAGCAAAGTGTACATTTTTAGTACAAAATTGTCTTAAAAAATTGCACAGATTGTGTATAATATATATATATATTCATATTTTCCATTTTAAACAAACTTTAAAATAAAGGCTCAGAAAGTAAACAAAATCCACCAAATGAAAAATAAAAACATTTTCCCTAGAATTTAAAGCTGAGGAAACTTGAGACCCTGTTTTCATTTCTGTATCCAGCATAAATATACATATCCTTATATATATATATATAATTTTTCCAATCTCTGTGCTATTGTTTGACCAGAAAATCAAAACCTATTGCAAAGTAGTTAAGTCCTACTATAAAACATGGGGGGGAGAAACAAAGGTTATTTCATTTCAACAGGTTATGCAAAAGTCTTACATCAACTTTTACATCAAGTGACATTGTAACAGAAGTAATTGGAATCCCTGGTTTTATGAGTTCACTTTTTCTCAAATTGTGTGTATTTGTGTCCCAAAAAACATCAATCCAGAAATCCAGTTTTGCTTATCACCAGAACACATTTCCCTGACTTTAGAACTGAGCGCTGTGGCGGTTGGAGACGCTCAGCGCCGGTATGGATGGAAGCCCGTTACGTTGTGATTCTGTACACGAGCAAAAACGGCTGCGGCAGCCTGGGGTCCCACTGCCGGTTGTGCTGTTGGTGCCCCGTAAGAGGCAGTCTGCTGGCTGGGGTCTGCGAAAGTATGCCCAAACCCACTCAGGTCCTGACCATAACCTGTGAGGGTGGGTAGGTGGAGAACAGGGAAGAGAGGTTCATTATCAGGATCGTAAATGGTATTAAGTGAAAGTCCCTTATTTGACCTATAATAAATACATTGATCATAGTTTCAGGGCCTTCTAATGTTCATGTTAAATATTGTATTCCTTCCATCGTGAGCCTCCATGAACCTACATTCAGAGTTTGGTTAGCCAATTAGGAATGAGCGCTTCCAGTGTAAATCAATTGACTTATAATTGAGGATTCAAAGATGTAATCTGAACTCTTGTGAAAGGCATAAACAAAAGGAAAACAGTATAACAAATACTTAATCAGTTTTCAGTCACACAAGCACACACATTATTTTTCCAGACACTGGATGGCACCATCTCCCTGCAATCCACTGTAGTCAGAGAAGCAGGGAACTGCATAGACATTCAGTGAAGACAGGTCTGAACAGTTCCAACTCATGTCGGACAGTACAGAATAACAAAAACATTTATGAAATGAAACAATATAAATGGTATAATACAAGGCTGGAAGAAAGAATTAAGAAAAGCTAATAGCAGAGGGGCTAATATGACCAAAGAAATCAAATATAAATTGGGTATTCGTTCACCAGCCAGAAGTTATTTTTTCTTCATACAAAAGTCCCTTAGATTATCATCATTATTTTAGCTGTCATAAGGAGATGGCATATGAAAAACAACAAGTGGATTGACTGCCATCACATTGAATAACAGAGCGCAAGAGAAAAAGTAAACCATGTTAAACATAGTACACCACGAACGCATTTTGCCAATTAGATCATCCCCTTTTTAACAGCAAAGCTATGCAGAGAGAGTGGACAAAGTGAGGACGCAGGTGTTGTTAGTATAACAAACTACAGCTACTACAGGAAATTAGATGTGTAACACTGTTAGATGGAATATTCATACCTTGAGATATGGACAAAAAGAACTCAACCTCAAGTCAATGAATACTGTAGCTGTATTTTAGTATACTCTAGAACAGTGGTATTCGAAGTCGGGGTCGTGGGGGAACAAAAGCTCAGGTGTAGAGACTATTGTATGGGACAATACAAATGTTTTTGAGAAGGAATTAGAAAATGTATTTCTTGGTTTATTTTCATTTTGATAAGATATGAAAACGAATGTAAGATTATTTGTTGATGTAAAATTTTAACGTTAACCATTTTAAGGCTGTGTCGTTATGTGGGGTGGGGTCGTGAGAAATTCTTGGGGAAAACATTGCGTCCCCAGACATTCTGGTGGAAAAAAATGAGGTGCCCGCTGAAAAAGTGTGACTACCACTGGTCTAGGAGTATGTACTTTGTATGCACAAACATACCAAAGTACATGCAGGGGAAAAGTATGCAAGGGAACATTAAAGTTGCAGTTATATGTCTATGTACCGAACTGTACTTTTGGTGGTTGGAAAAGACGATGCTCACACCTACCTGCACTACTTCCTCCCTGCACATCCTGACCATTACTGTGAGAAGGACGCGTTGGTCCGTAGGAAGAGGGCTCCTGAGGGTAGTTACCCAGGCCTATCAGGGAGACGAGGAGACTACGTTGACTGAACCCAGATAAAGAGTCTACTTTACTTTAAAATGGTCCCCTTCTTAAAATGGATTTAGACCTGCCACCTGGGGCTTGGCTTAAATTAACACTTATTACACTCTCTCTGACTGCTGTGAGACTCCTGCTAAAATCAGTGCACACATCCTTATTACACTCTCTCTGACTGCTGTGAGACTCCTGCTAAAATCAGTGCACACATCCTTATTACACTCTCTCTGACTGCTGTGAGACTCCTGCTAAAAATCAGTGCACACATCCTTATTACACTCTCTCTGACTGCTGTGAGACTCCTGCTAAAAATCAGTGCACACATCCTTATTACACTCTCTCTGACTGCTGTGAGACTCCTGCTAAATCACATACACCTTGAATTAGAAACACATGGGGTAGATGGGCTACTTGCTAATGCCCGTTGCTGCCTGTGGCTATGGTTACTGTACTAAATTATTCTAAAATCAGGCGGCTGACGCTAATGGTTAAGAGCAGGATGGGTATGCAAAGCACAAGCATGAAACACCGAACAAGATGGGAATCTCACACCTGACAGTTACAGGGAAATATACAATTTATATAGTCAAATATAAATTATGGTAGAATATAGATATACACACACAGTGACCAGTTTATTAGGTACACCACCCTGTTCACAAAAATGGTTAGCTCCTACAGACAGTGAGTCACGTGGCTGTGGCTTGCTATATAAAGCAGGCAGACAGGCATCGAGGCATTCAGTTACTGTTCAATTGAGCAAAATGAGTGACCTAAGCGACTTTGGGCGTGGCATGATCATTGGTGCCAGTATCTCAGAAGCGGCCGCCCCCTATGGCTTTTCACGCAGCACAGTGTCTAAGGTTTACCAATAATAGTGCGACAAACAAGAAAACATCCAGTCAGCGTCAGTCCTGTGGACAAAAACAGCTCCTTGATAAGAGAGGTCGAAGGAGAATGGCAAGAATCATACGAGCTAACAGGTGGGCCACAAACAGACAAATAATGGAACAGTACAAGTGCAGAAGAGCATCTCGGAACACACAACTTGTTAGTCCTTGTCATGGATGGGCTGTTGCAGCAGACGACCACATCGGGTTCCAATCCTATCAGCTAAAAACAAGAAGAAGCGGCTACAGTGGGCACGTGATCACCAACATCGGACAATTGAGGAGTGGAAAAACGTTGCCTGGTCCGACGAATCCCGGTTCCTGTTGCGCCATGCTGATGGCGGTCAGGATTTGGCGTAAGCAGCATGAGTCCATGGCCCCATAATGCCTGGTGTCAACAGTACAGCTGGTGGTGGTGTAATGTTGTGGGGAATGTTTTTCCTGACACACGTTAGGTCCCTTGTTACCAATTGAACCACATTTGAACGCCACACCTTGTAGAATCCATGCCCCAAAGAATATGGCTGTTCTGGAGGCAAAGAGGGGACAGACCCAGTACTAGATGGATGTACCTAATAAACTGGCCACTGAGTGCACACAGTCTTGAAGAGCTATACACTAAGAGATATTAACAAAGCAATATATCCAAGTCTGTGTCTCCCCATTGTATTTTGTTTACGAAGGATAAATGCCAGTAGGAAATGAGGGGGAACACAGAATGAACTAACTAGGCTACATAAATTAACCTTCCAAACAGCAAGGATTTACCAATGTATTTTGTTTAAAGAGGGAGAGACCTTGTGCAAAAGCCCCGCAATTGATGACAATGCTGGATTTATTGGTACAATAAGTATAATTGGAGAGTAACTGAAAAAATCCTGATACATTTCATAATGATGTATTGCATTGAGTCTTCTCATAACAGCTGTAATCTGTTAGTAGGAAAATATTGGTTTCAGGCCAATTACGCTCAAGAGAAAAATAACATGCAGGATCCATCGACACCAGAGCTCATGCCAGGAGAGAAAAGCCAACCAAGTCAGTGACAAAAAGGGAACAGTTGGCCTAACTGCCTGTCACTTTTGCCAGTAAAATATCTACCTGGTTTATCTGCAGTTTGGTGGGCATTCAAACTCCTCTCAAAAACATTGAGAGGCAGGATGATCTAATTCAAACCTACCATGGGTTACCCATCCCCATTATTCCCCAGCCCCACCTGGAAAAATGCTGAAATGGGTGGCACTGAAGAGTCCTGGGTATGGGTGGGACTTCTATAGGATCTCCATGGCCTGGAGGGTATGTATGCAAGCGTGTGTATGCATGTGATGCCATTAAAGCTAAATTGTACCAAAAGGCAAGCTCCTGCTTGTTTGAGGGTTGCAGTAATGAGCTTTGGCAAGGGAGCGGTTGTTGACCCAATAAAGCATCATAATGAATCCATCCAGTACAGGCCATAATAACAGTAGGGTTGAGGGTGGGGCTGAGGACTTCATGGAGGCTCTACTTACCATACTGGCTGTAAGGGAAGTCTGGCTGTCCCGTGGGTGCTTTGCTCATGTCCTGAGTAGGTGTGGTGGCTGGAGCAAACCCTAGCGGCCCTGTTCCTGGAGTCGTGGGTGGGGGCGGCACTCCTTGTGGTGCATACTGGTCACCATGAGGCGTGCCAAAACTGTACCCTAAACCAGTGCCAGATGGAAGAATCATTATAATGTTGTACATTCTGAACTATCAATGATAAAATGTTAATGTCTCATACAGGTTATCATAATCAAAAGAAACATAACATGATTATTGTAGTAGGAGCTGCAACCCTAGTCATTAACCCTAGGCATTAGGTTTGAGCGATATTACGATATTATCATATATTGGCAATATAAAATAATATATTGTGAAGACTATATTAACGTTCTTGTGAAGACATTAAAATATATTTCAGAACCATAAATGTGTGTGTTACTGTTGCAGACCTGCTATCAATTTATTCAAGACAAAGCTGGCAGTGAAAGTACAATGATTTTCCTCCTTCATTTTCTGATTTAGCTGACTTTCATCAATGCCTGCATATGAAACTCGCACTGACCTTTCAGAGTTACTTAAGAGGTATTTGTAAATGTGTGTATAAGTTTTTAACAAAGCAAAACACTGCAATCGTATTTTGGCCCATAATATTGTTAATCACAATATTTACGATATGAAAACAAAATAATGTACGTAGATGGAAACACAAAAAAAAATAAAAAAAGACAATACAATACAGCACAGCTACTGACCAAACTGAGGTGGTGTACTGTATCCCTGTTGAGCGTAGGCCTGAGGTGCCCCAAACCCCCCCGCCGGGGCCGCTGTGACGAGGAATGCGTTGAATGGCGAGGGGGGCTGTGCGGGAGCTCCACGACCCGCAGATAAAGGGGGCCCGTACCCACCTGAGACAGAACACAACGTATAGTTACGTATATACATACACACATGATGACAGGTGTCTATTGCTACATGTTCAGTCCCAGATATACCCTAGATGAAACCCACTGTCAGCAGACACTGCATATTAGACAATATTTTCAACATGGGGAGAACCGTGTCAAAAATAACAAAAATACAACTTGTATATGAATGTGGTGCATTCTAGAACTCAAGCATTAAAGCTACAATAGCACTTGCTTGACCTAAGATACAGAAACACCGCTGGGATTGTTTGGGGGTTGGTTGTATGATACATGACAAGCAAGGGTGAAGGGAGGTAAGAATCATGAAGCCCATTATCTGTCTTGAGAGGGAAATGAGCAGAGTGACCTCAGCCATTACAGCTGACACCGTGATAACACTGGTGCTTAACGGACAATAACTAATTGGTCAATATGGAAAATACAAAGTGCAAGGCAATGTCTATGTCACAATACTTTCTTGATAAGTTAACTGTCACACAAGACTATTTAAAAAAGCAGGTTAGTGAGATATCTGAAATGTTCATGTGATTCAAGGACAAAACATACCCAAGGGCTGGCCTGTAGACACCCAAACTCCTTCAAAGAGAAAATAGTTGACAGTTTATTTATGCTGGCACAAAACCAATCTCGCAATATGTAATTGGTAACTGTGGTACTGTTGTCAGTAAGTTGACCATTCCTAAAAGTTACATTTCAGTGCTGACCCAGAAATACAATGTTATTGTTATAACATAAGGCATCGGACATTGTAACAGTTTCCAATGCTATCTTTCTTCTAGTTATAAAATAATGTCATGTTCCTGGTCTGAGAGATCGAGCCGTGCCTGGCTGGTCCCCCACTCACCCGGAGGCCCATAACTCTGCTGCCAGCCCTGGGCAGGCTGTGCCGACCAACCATTGGCTGCACTCAGGATGCCTCTGGGTCCCCATTGGTTAGGTCCAAGCTGGCCAGGAGCGTTGCTGTCCCGAGGTTCAGCCTTTTTCACTTCCACCTGGACAAAGGACAAGGAGGGCACACATTGCAAGACCAGTAATTTATCTTCAAAATCCCTTCCTTATCTAAACCCACCCATTACTAATATTTATCTTTAACATATCAGCTTGAGAGGGTTTCAGTTTTACATCTTATCTGAGCCAACACTGCTGCCTAATACAGATAAAAAGTTGCTTAACAATATGTTTCTCAGGTATTTCAGTCACAATAAGGTTTTGATACATCATTTTTATGCAATTGATTTAAAATGGTGCTAAAAACATCATGAAAACTACAGTACAACTGGTCTACCTGAGAAACATAGAATTCCTATTTACTGTTTTTATATGCCCTTTCATTTTTATAAAAACATCTAATGGAAGGTCAAGACTTACCTTTCCCGGGCTAACGCTTAAATAATCTCAATTATGTTTAACTTGGAGTAGAATTTCAGAGGGAAATGGATGTAGAAAGAAATGTGTATCATATCTATCAGAATAAGAGGTACAACATGCAGACAATAGAAATGGATAGTCATAAGTCAATATAGAAATGAATCTTCATACTGTGTCAGATAATGGAGAAAATTGCAATGTTGCTTAATTGACTAATACCCATCTGATTTGCTCATCTCAGACAGAATAGAAGTACCTGGTATTGGACTAGTCTAACGTTCAATGAGGTTGAAAACCTGTTCTTTTAACATGCCAGATGGCTTGTGAGGCTACCAGCCATTATCTGCCCTAAAAAAAGAATTGTAGCGTCACTTGCTGTAGCTAGCCAGCAACAGAGATACCAGCAGTTTACCAGAGCGGAATTTGGGTTTAAAACTAAGGGGGAGACTACATAGAAATAGACTAGGCTCTATAGAGGTTGAGTTATTGAGGTCACCTTGCATGAGAAAAACGAATCGCAATTCTTCCCCTGCTTTAATTAAGGTGGTGCTACTTTCTTTGGCTCCCCTTTCTTCTCTGTCGACCTAATTACAGGCACGTTTCCATGAGTGCCCCCCCGCCTAGCCTATAGCGCAGATACCTGGGTCCTCTCCCTCGGGCATCGCGGCTGGAGTGATGGATACCACGACTTCGATACACTCCCCAACAGCAGACCTGGGATTTGTGCCACAGTTTGATGTGCTCCACTTTCTAATTTTATCACTTTTATTCCCCTAAGTCCCAGCCTAAGGTAATGTCAACTCAAGAAAAATATCTCAAGTCGAGCCCCAATTCCTGCTGGAAATCAGGACAAAGTCAAGGAGAGTCGGTATGAGTACAGCACAATGTAGGTAGGGTCTCATACATCAATCATGAACAGACATGGCTTTAGTTTGTACATTTAATGAGGTCAGAATGGGTTAAACTATGAAACATTTGTAAATAAGTAAAAAATGTCCGTGTGGACATTTAATGTTCTCTTTCAATAAAAGACGTTATGTATCCTCGTTTGGGGGGGAAATCGGAGAGCTGAACTAAATTTTTTCCAAATGTTTAAAATGTATTTTGTCAAGATAATTACTTCTGTAAGAGAGGATGTCTCAGAAGTAGTTATGCAAAGGTGTTTTGTTAAAACTATAAATGATGAATGACTGGACATAAATAAATACAAATGTAAAAACTCTGCTGGTATCACAGAACTGTGGCTTTAGGCACCCAATTAGCTAAGAAATCTCCATTGGGAGAAAGTAGTGAATGAATAGGGGCTTCAACTCGCCCTTGAAAAAGACCCACCCATTTTGGTTGTCAGAATTGATCAACACAGTATGGAGATTCTTAAACTGAGGTCACTTAATTGAGGTTGTTTCACTTTTTAACAAGTTGAATAGGAAATATATCAAATAGCTCAAAAAGTAAGTGACCTGCCAACAAAATAATAAAAAAAATAACTGAACAAGACCAATCCTTTAGGTGATTTCTTTGTGGTAAAATACACACTTATCTCCAGGGGTGAAAGTAAGCCGGTACATCTTCCCGGCAAAAGAAAGTGGATTTACACCGTACCGGTAAAACATGAGCCTATCACAATAATTAAAACAAAATGTCAATAAAACTGTAGGCTTTTACAACATTTATCATAACCGCATGTCAGCCGGATGAAAAATGAGCGAACGGACTTGAAAATGGGTGGTATACAGGCCTACGATGTAAATGCGGTGGTTCAACGAGAACACTGACATTTTTATAAGGCAGATGACTGGCTGAGACTGACACTCGCAGAAAGCAGTAGACATCAATTCAGGCTACAAGTGTAGGCATAATGATAGCTTAATGTCATTACACTTTTGGTGTTTTAAAGGGATAGTTTGGCAAAGTGGCCCTTTATTATCATCATCATCCTTCCTTTTGGCTATGTGGCCCTTTATCATCCTTCCTTTTGGCTATGTGGCCCTTTATCATCCTTCCATTTGGCTATGTGGCCCTTTATCATCCTTCCTTTTGGCTATGTGGCCCTTTATCATCCTTCCTTTTGGCTATGTGGCCCTTTATCATTTTCTTCCCGAGTCTGATGAACTTGTGTATGTAATAATTTTTTATGTACAGTGGGGTTCGATTTGATTGACACCCTTGATACAGATTAGCAATTCTAATACTGAGCTATTTTGTATTAAAAAAAAAATTTGTTTATACTAATACAATTGCCCAGAGAAATAGATATAGTTGAACAAGTCATACTTTTTTTCCTCACAAAAAGGTAGAGGTCAAAATATATGGCACCCCTTTTTTCTCTCAATACCTCACCTTGCGAGGATAACAGCACAAAGCCAATTAACAATTTCTTCATGTGTGCTTGGGGTTAATGTCTTGCCAGAAGATCCACTTGCGGACAAGTTTCAGTCTCCTGGAAGAGGCAACCAAGTTTTTGGATAAAATGTCCTGGTACTGGGTAAAGTTCATGAAGCCAATGACCTTAACAAGGGCCCCAGGACCAGTGGAAGTACAACTACAAGGTGAATTATTGAAAGGTATTGAAAACAGGGCTGTCAATTTTAACACTTAATTTTTTTTTTTATGATTGTCAAACAAAATCTCTCTCTGTGCAACAATAAAATAAAATAATTTCCCAAATGTTTTCTATACAATAACTCAGTATTTTAATTATTTTTATAGTCATTTTTATATGTTTGACAATCAGATTGAAAACATCATGACTGGTTGTGTTTATGCTACATGAAAAGGTTATACATTAATTTAGTAAAATTAGAGATCCTATTAAATGAATAGGGATTCTATACATAATTCTATGATCAGGCCCTCGTAATCGCCTGCAAACACATGAGATCCCGTACCGGGAAGAAATAAAAATCTACTTTCACCCCTGCTTATCTACCATTATATGCTCCAAAACTGGCAACTTGAATCTCAAATGCCAGAGTAAGTATTGTATTTGAAGTAAGATATGGAATATCTTTAACAACCTAAAGGAGAGGTCAAAATAAACAAAGCCTTGGGCGACTACAGGAGTTGTACATAATATTTCAGAGGGGAGACCAAGTCTTTTTTGCAAACAAGTACAAGGCCAATCAGGCCATTGAAAGGTTGCAGCCAAGAAAATAAAATAGTGCCCTGATCTTTAGGAAAATATTTGGAGTACCACATTTCCGTAATCTTCAGCCGTGTCATTATCACATGAAGTTTACAGGAGCTTTAGGCCTTCATGAAAGAGTAACCAACCTCATTGGTGGCCCCTGGAAATAAGAGCTGTAACTCCAAAGGTAACAGCGCCAAACAATGCTTCCCGTCGCCCAAGCCTCTGTTTGATCTTGAGGGTAAAATAAAACTACAACTACACACTTTTTTGCCCATGATGTCGTGAAAATGCATGTTGACAGCCTGGTCCACTGATTGTTCGGCCTCGAAAGTAATAAATCCAAAACCTAGCCAACGACCAAGAGTGAATCAAGGTAGCAGGGTGTTGTGACAACACAAGATGAAGAACAGTATTGGGGTCAGCAAGACAGGGATCCATCAAGATTGAGCTGGAGGCTCCTGGGGCTTGGATGATGTCGCTGACTTGCAGCAACACACAAGTTGAAGTTTGGGGGCTGAGGCACTTATCATCCAATAAACTTTGCACCAATCCTCTCCATGCTAACTCTTAAAAATATTTTTTTAAATACTTCTAACATAGCAAAGTAAATTTAAGTAACATTTGCTTGTACTGCATTCATGCATTATATAGGGGATTGAAAATGTAATTTATATACAACTTTAATATATTTACATGCAGTGCAGTCAGTGGAACTACCAATGAATATAAAAACTATAGATTTTATGACACATTTGAGTGGTCTCAAAGCATTAATTTCTATATTGGATTCCAATTTGACCTGTGCTATTGATGTGACTTCATGTAGTTTCATCCAAACCCCACCTTGATCTGCCCCTTGGTATATTTCTGTGCAGCACAAACTGGCAGCATCCAATGTTAATGCATAACAAAAAATGGAGAAACAGAAACTGTACAATGTCTAAAGATTTCTCCAAGCTTTCCCAAATTTGGTTTTATGTTTTGAGTCAGCCAGGATAAGCCTAAATGGAAAATTACAATATTACTTACAACAGCAACACAAAGATATAGGCCATTTTGTCTTCCGAATGTGTAAGTAACAACTATTGATGCTGTCAAGAGTTTACATGGGGGATAAACAAAGTTCCCTTCAAAACAAGGAGAAAAACCCCACTGTGTGAGGATTCAACACTTACTATATAAAACAAAAACAGTGAAATTAAGTAGCAAACCAACAAAGACTTGATAAAGGATTGATGGTGAATCCTCTGGTAGCTTTACATTGAAATAGACAAAGTCTAACATAGACCCTAGGTTATTCTCACACCCTTTAAGCACAATGACTACAGTCTCTTCATGATATGAAAAAGAGCTCTAGCTGAACTTATGGGTATACAGCACTGTCATTTAGCATAACCATACCATATTTGATTCAACTGTACATTTAGAAGGCAAACATTGGCAAATGTCCTGGTTCTGATAAGGTCTAAGGGGATTACACATCTAAGGCTCTAAAAAAACTTTTCAGAGTTTGCAGTAGCAAAAGCACACAACACTGAACCAGTTTCATTTTGATAAATGTATACCAGTGGCAGAATTGGGTTGTGAGAACATCTCCACTGAGGGGCCTAACCTAATTCCAATACAATGTCCTTTGAGACAAAATAGATTTTGAAACCTCTAATTACATGTCAAGCCTTCCCAAGCCGCCTGATCTACAACGAAAAATACCATCCATCGATGACCTGTCCTTAATCTAGATTCAAAACTTAGTTTAAGCATTTAAAGACATATTGGTAACATTCAAGTCGAACATTTGCTGCAAACTGAAAGCCGCAAACATTCCTAGAAAATATATATTTTTAAATAATACAAGTGTCAAAACATCCTAGGTCCTTCTTAGTGCAACAAAACTCAGTTCATATGATGAATCTAAACTTTGTATACACCCCAAATTGACAGCCTGCACATTCCATTTGGGGATTTTACATCTGGCCTGTACCTCTGTGATACCACTCAGTACACAATAACCTAAAGGAGAAAAGACAAATCTTAAGAGACACCATTAATCACATTCAAACCATTCACAAGAAGGAGAAGAGAGAAAGAAAAATAGAAAGGGCTTACTTACAAAAATACTTAACTTTCTACATATGGGAAAACACATAATATATATATATATTTTTTTAGATATATCAGACATGTCTAAATTAAACAAAAGAAAACTTAGTTCAATGCCGGACTTTAAAAGTATTTTATTAAAAGAAAAGTCTGGGTATTATCCTTGATTATCTTTAAGGTTATTGCTGTGTATCATCGTGTAAATTCAGATGACAAACTATTCTGTTGGTCTCCCCAAAGAGATCAATGGATTCTGAAGGAGAAGAGGGGGAATAAATTATGGAAGTCATTCATGACCACTGCATCATTGCTATGTAGGACAAGTGCAAAAGAAACAGCTCTGAGCAAACAGACCAAACTAATGTATATTTAAACTGTTCTGAGAAAACTGACCAGACTAAACAACATCAACCCATGCTTGTCTTGTCATTCTAACTGTCAACTAATTTAGACAGACTGAGTAAGGACTTCCACTTAAAGCACGTGTCAAACTCATTGTTCCACGGACGGCTGGGTGGCTGTGGGTTTTCGCAATACCCTTGTACTCAATTCATCAATCAAGGTCACTAATTAGTAAAGAACCCCCCTCACCTGGTTGTCTGTCTTAATTGACAGGAAAAAAACAAAAACCCTGTAGACACTTGGCCCACCGAGGAATGAGTTGAACACCCCTGACTTAAAGGGATACTTTGGGATTTTGGCAATGCACCCTTTTATCTACTTCCCAGAGTCAGATTAACTTGTGGATACCATTTGTATGTCTCTGTATCCGGTATGAAGGAAGTTAGAGGTCGTTTTTCAGAATCATCTGCATAATTGTGCTTGTTTACTATCAATACACTAGTGAAGCTCTGCTATTTCAACATTTAAGTCAAACTAAACGAGGAATGTTAGCACTTACAGTGGGGCAAAAAAAGTATTTAGTCAGCCAGCAATTGTGCAAGTTCTCCCACTTAAAAAGATGAGAGAGGCTTGTAATTTATCATAGGTACACTTCAACTATGACAGACAAAATGAGAAAAAAAATCCAGAAAATCACATTGTAGGCTTTCTAATGAATTTATTTGCAAATTATGGTGGAAAATAAGTATTTGGTCAACTACAAACAAGCAAGATTTCTGGCTCTCACAGACCTGTAACTTCTTCTTTAAGAGGCTCCTCTGTCCTCCACTCGTTACCTGTATTAATGGCACCTGTTTGAATTTGTTATCATTATAAAAGACACCTGTCCACAACCTCAAACAGTCACACTCCAATCTCCACTATGGCCAAGACCAAAGAGCTGTCAAAGGACACCAGAAATAAAATTGTAGACCTGCACCAGGCTGGGAAGACAATCTGCAATAGGTAAGCAGCTTGGTTTGAAGAAATCAACTGTGGGAGCAATCATTAGGAAATGGAAGACATACAAGACCACTGATAATCTCCCTCGATCTGGGGCTCCTGCAGTGCCAGATGTGTCCCCCTGCTTAGGCCAGTACATGTCCAGGCCCGTCTGGAGTTTGCTAGAGAGCACTTGGATGATCCAGAAGAAGATTGGGAGAATGTCATATGGTCAGACGAAACCCAAATATAACTTTTTGGTAAAAACTCAACTCGTCGTGTTTGGAGGACAAAGAATGCTGAGTTGCATCCAAAGAACACCATACCTACTGTGAAGCATGGGGGTGGAAACATCCTGCTTTGGGGCTGTTTTTCTGCAAAGGGACCAGGACGACTGATCCGTGTAAAGGAAAGAATGAATGGGGCCATGTATCGTGAGATTTTGAGTGAAAAACTCCTTCCATCAGCAAGGGCATTGAAGATGAAACGTGGCTGGGTCTTTCAGCATGGCAATGATCCCAAACACACCGCCTGGGCAACGATAGAGTGGCTTCGTAAGAAGCATTTCAAGGTCCTGGAGTGGCATAGCCAGTCTCCAGATCTCAACCCCATTGAAAATCTTTGGAGGGAGTTGAAAGTCCGTGTTGCCCAGAAACATCCCCAAAACATCACTGCTCTAGAGGAGATCTGCATGGAGGAATGGGCCAAAATACCAGCAACAGTGTGTGAAAACCTTGTGAAGACTTACAGAAAATGTTTGACCTATGTCATTGCCAACAAAGGGTATATAACAGTATTGAGATAAACTTTTGTTATTGACCAAATGCTTATTTTCCACCATAATTTGCAAATAAATTCATAAAAAATCCTACAATGTGATTTTCTGGATTTGATTTCCTCATTTTGTCTGTCATAGTTGAAGTGTACCTATGATGAAAATTACAGGCCTCTCATCTTTTTAAGTGGGAGAACTTGCACAATTGGTGGCTGACTAAATACTTTTTTGCCCCACTGTATGTCAAAGAATATTAAAGTTTGAAATGAGACCCAAAATCTATTCACACATCCTGAATAACAAAAAACAATAAACCTTCATTTCAATAAGCTTATTTCAAACTACATGTATTACTATAGCATGTTAACATGTTCCTAATAGAACTAAAACGTCTACACAGGCAGCCCAATTTTGATATTCTTTCCACCAAATTGGTCTTTTGACCAATCAGATGGGCTCGTTATCCAATAATAGGGCAAAATATCAGAATTAGGCTACGTGTGTAAATGCAGTCTATATGCATCAGAAGCTGATTCTGTCACACAAAGTCAAGGGAAGATGTCTTAAATGAATGCCAACGTCATTCAACTTTCTCACCATGTAAACAGGTCTGCATGGGGAAAGTTCAATGGTTAAGGATGAAAAAAATGTTCCACCACAAGACACAGGGGGAATAGTTATAATTGAGGGTGGGTGGGGGGAAAATGAATGCGCTTATCCTATTTGGGTCAGAATAGTTTGTCATGAGATTTAGAGATGGGAGGTATGGAAGAGAAAAACGAGATCAGCTTTTACCTCGGGGCCTCTGTTTCTCCGCGTCATAGATCATTACCACCTCTGTGACCTTGGATTACACAAAGGAGAACATGGGCTGCATTAGGATTCAGACCACTAGTATTGCCATAGTATGCATTACTCAGTTGGAACCATAGAAGTAGGAATTAGGATACGAATTTAATTGGCTCTCTATGGTTTGAACACTGACACGTTCTATATCCTCAAATTGATAGCATTTTAACAGAAAAGTATGTTTTTCCTGTGTTCTTCCAATAAGCAGTTCCTGTATTGGATCCTGGTAACTGTTTTAGGTATAAAACAAATGTATAAAGCTATACAATACAGTATACACCATCTTAACAGGACTCACCACTCCAAATCTATTGAAATATTCCCGGAGTTCTGGTTCACCACAGTTATGGGGGATTCCGCCGACAAAGATCTTCTTTGATTTATTGCTGTCAGCTTTGCTGCCCTTCTGAAACAAAGAATGGGGTCTCAAAGCCAGATCGAGAATCACACTGAAGACGAGGCAATTCACCATCATCTAGCTAGACAGTCGAGAAGAAATTAGCTTCCCTCTCCTTTTGCCCTGGGGTATAAATGTCACGTCGATGCAAACACTAGTCCACACAGATCAGGGTGCACTAGTGCCTTCGCTTCAGCGTTACTGAGACAAGCTATTTCAGGATTGCAGCATAATTCATTTTTACAGAATCACTTAGTCTAACAATTACTTGGAAATAATAACATTTTAAGCTCCTTAGCAGAAGTCATGTTAACAGCAATAAGCCTCAGTGTGACAGACGCGATTTCTAGAGGCAGATAGGACCCAGCTTATCAAAGGACAAAAAGGATCCAATTCAATCCATTCTACCCAGGCTTGGTGCCCTATTTCTGTAGAGGACATACAGTACCTAGCCTCCACGAAACGAAATACGCTCCTTACCCAGCCGTCCTTAGTTCGTACTTTTTCAGGTTGCATTCCTCTGGGAGTACATGGCTTCGGGTCAATCTAAAGGCAAAGGATGAAATCTCAGCCTTCAATGAAAAAGCACCTTCAAATGTTCCCTACAATTTATCAGGTGAATTAGACTACTCAAAAAGGCCACATACAAATGGAATAAATTAAATATGTGCAATACAATTAACTTTACAATAAATCACAATTTAATTGCAGGACAATAACCTTTATTATAGCAAAATGGTCATGTTCATATTGCTGCATATAAAACGCACTGTCTGCAGTTAATTATCTGGTAAATGTTGTTAAGCATCTGAACAGGCAACATTCAGCCTGCTTTGCATATAGCTCATCAGAACAGTCCAGGGATGTCCTTCAGAGAGCCAGCCTTTTGTTTTCTGAAGATGCCAGTGTGCGCTATGGGTTCACTATTACTTCATTAGCTCTGTGTAATACTTTACTGAAAAAAGTCCCCATTCCCATGCAGTGCTTAATCCTTATCTCACACTTCACAAAGGGAATCATTGGAAAGACACGTATTTCACACTCACATTTCTGCCATCGAGATTATGGGGTTTGGTCTCCAGTACAGTCCGGACACAGTTGGGGTCTTTGAATTTGACAAAACCAAAGCCCCGGGACTGATTTGTGGTTTTGTCCTTCATGATGACACAATCAACTACTTCCCCATACTGCGAGAAATAGTTTCTCAAAGTTTCTGATAGAAAAGAGGACATTGACATGAGTCGGACGACACCATTACAGAATCCTTTAGGGATATATACAAAGCCTAGTGTCCTGACATTATGGGTAATGTGTTTAAAAGTTCACCGGATGCAAAGCATGAACAATACATTTACATTACAGGCATGTATCTTTGGAGGCAGCAACAAGTAAGAGTCATATAATTCACATTGAAAGCCCCCCACAAGGTAATCCCATGGAAGGACAAACAGAAATACATAGTACTGTGGCTACTGCTCATAACTTCAGAAAACACTGTCAGAGTGAAGAGTGTGATGCAAAGACACACACTGTCTAATCAAGCATGATACAGAGAAGGGCTCTGAATGCCTGTGGCTAAAGAAAAACTAATGTAAAGCTACTAGGTCTGAGCAATTATGAGAAAAGCCTGCATGTGTGGTTTAACTGCAATACATGATAACATGCTACCCTTTGGGTACTCCAGAACAACATTTCCATGCAGACACTTTCATGTTCAAGCACAACACTATCTGCATTGCAATACACCTAATATTGACAGGTTGGTAATTAGACAGCTGACTCACCCTGTGTTGTACTCCAGTCCAAGCCACCCACAAACAGTTTCCTATAAAATTAAGAAAAAAGCCATCCTTTGAGGACACTTGAGATGGTCCATCATTGCTTGGACACAATAAACCAGTCTCAAATGGTTTTGTGGCGTTAATGTGTGACTATTAGTTATGAGACTGTGCCACATAACTATATTTTTTTATGCAACCTTACAATAGCTTGAGTTGTATTTCAGCGGGTGTTTCTATAGGTAGCTTTTGTTTCGTATCAACACAAAACGTCCTAACGTTAGTCCTACACGTGGCTCATTATGCATAGCTATGAACCCTAGGTACTTTCTATTAAAAGGCTGGAATATAGAGGATGACTTGTTTAGCCCCGACAACACTTCAGGTCTTTTTTGTTTTATTCCTACTGCGACGTATCCAGTGCAGGCTAAAATAAGCCAGACATGAGAGACGTTAGCTAGCTAGCTAAAATACATGATCCTTGCTGGATATTGAAAATAGCGTTAACTGCACATCGATCTAGGCTAGCTACATATTTGACATTATACTCTTATCAGCTGTATGCCGACATTCAAAACTAGGCAAGATATCATAGCCTCAACTATAATTTCGTATGGATAATTTAGATAGATCAAACCAACATTATCCAAATCCTCTCAATCCAATGCCCGCTAAATGTCCTGAAAGAGTCCTCTATCAAGTTCATCAAGTGAGTAACAGCGCAATAAAACTCGCGCCAGCAACCAGCTACAATTGAAGACGTTGGCTAGCTAACGTTAGCTAGTTGGCTCTAATATTTTGGGGGGGAAATATGTTAATCTGTCAACTTCAATCAAACTTCTACCATCACACTCAAAATAAAATTGGCAACAACTAACGTAAACATGAAGATAGCAAAGCTTCGACCCCTGATGGTGCGGTGCCCACATTTTTACCACACAATAGCTAACGTTAGCTAAATACAGTAGCTTGCTAGTTAGCCGCTAACATTGTAGCTGCTGACTCGTTTCAGTTTCTATTTAGCTAGGTGGTTTGTTAGCTAAATAGTTGAGTTTTTCAATGAATTATTCAATGACAACTTGAAAAGTAATGTTTAAATGGTATCTAAACCAATGTCATGCGTTTCCAAATGATTAGCTAGTCGTAGCTAGGCTAAAGTCAACTAACGTTCGCTTACTATCTAGATGGCTACCAGTACATATACTTAACAAAATGCTAACTAATGTAGCTAGCTGAGTAAAAGTGGTGATGCGGGTGAGATCTACCACAGTAATAATTAATTCAAGTTAAAAAATGTATATAGCTATTTAACTAATTGTCATTAATTATATGGAGATCACATCTTACCCAACTTCATCTCCGGCTAAGTTGCTGTTCATTTCTAGACTAGTGTGCAGGGAACTGGTGTGCTGTCACCGGTTCGGTGTATTACTTCAGTAGCTACAACCGCCCCTCTACTGTAGCTACTGTACTGATACCAGAGGAAGGTCACTCTGCTTTTGGTTCAAACTGAATCTGCGCAATGACGACATGTTTGCCACGGGGCCACCTGGAAGGGGTAAAAAAAAAAAAAAGAAGAGAAACGAACAGTTCTGGGATATGTAGTTGAAATTCAAGATGTAGTCTCTTTATTGACAAATTCGATCAAAAAAATAAAATAATACTGCCCCGCACAGGCACATAGACTGAGTGCATGCCCTTGACCATGGACCAAGGAGATAGGATGGGTGCCTTTGTAAGCCAACTAGCCTGCACAAAATAAGCAGCCTGGTTATTTTGTTCCAGTAGGTCAGGAGCTACATTTTTCACAAGGACCCCTTTTACAATAGTTTATAGTTTGTTTTCTATGAGTGCAGATTATTGTATGGTAGGCCTAGATCTACATCAATCAGGGGTGCAGATTTAGTTGATCTTGACTCTCCAAGATGACCATCTTGTATCACACTTAGTATGCTTTCATTGCTCTTTGATCTGATTGACAATGACAGCATTATCATCAAAGAGTTCACTGCCACTTGCAACCATTGCTACGCAGGTGACTGATTATACCTCTGACATATACAGTGGTCAACATGGTCTTGCACTTTGACGGCATTCATGGATTTATGGAGGCCATGCAGTGACTTGGCTCTGAAGGGTTGACATAATGATATACATTGAACAAAAATATAAATGCAACACACAACAATTTCTAAGATTTGACTGAGTTACATTTCATATAAGGAAATAAGTTAATTGAAATAAATTCATTCGGCCCTAATCTATGGATTTAACATGATTGGGAATACAAATATTTGTTGGTCACAGATACACGACATGGTCAAAAGTATATGGACACAATAGTGGATTCGGCTATTTCAGCCACACTCATTGCTGACAGGTGTATAAAATCGAGCACACGGCCATGCAATCTCCATAGACAAACATTGGCAGTATAATGGCCCGTGCTACAGTGGCTTTAAGCATGGTATTTTTATTTTGTCTTTTGTATTTAACCATTATTTAACTAAGCGTGGCACCGTCATAGGATGCCACCTTTCCAACAAGTTAGTTCGTCAAATTTCTGCCCTGCTGTTATTGCGAAGTGGAAATGTCTAGAATAGAATAAAACTAGAAGGAACAATGGCTCAGCCTCTGAAGTGGTAGGCCACACAAGCTCACAGAACATGACCACTGAGTGCTGAAGTGCGTAGTGCATAAAAATCGGCGTCATTGAACTCTGGAGTAGGGGAAACGTGTTCTCTGGAGTGAGGAAATAGGCTTCACCATCCAGCAGTCCGACAGACAAATCAGGGTATGGTGGATGCCAGGAGAACGCTACCTGCCCGAATGCATAGTGCCAACTCTAAAGTTTGGTGGAGGAATAATGGTATTGGGCTGTTTTTCATAGTTCGGGCTAGGTTCCTTTTTTCCAGTGGAGGGAAATCTTAACGGTAAAGCATACAATGACATTCTAGACGATTCTATGCTTCCAACTATGTGGCAACAGTTTGGGGAAGGCCCTTTCCTGTTTCAGCATGAGGTCCATACAGAAATGGTTTGTCAAGATCAGTGTGGAAGAAATTGACTGGCCTGCACAGAGCCCTGACCTCAACCCCATCAAACACCTTTGGGATGAATTGGAACTCCGACTGTGAGCCAGGCCTAATCGCACAACGTTAGTGCCTGACCTCACTAATGCTCTTGTGGCTGAATGGAAGCATGTGCCCGCACAAGGAGTCACAAGAGCGTGATGGGACAAGGACATCCCGGCCGGTAAAACCCTCCCCTAACCCAGACGACACTGGGCCAATTGTGTGCCACCTCATGGGTCTCCCGGCTACGGCTGGCTGTGATACAGCCTGGGATCAAACCCAGGTCTGTAGTGAAGCCTCAAGCACTGCGATGCAGTGCCTTAGACCGCTACACCACTCAATGATTTTCACATTACTTGTGTTCCATTTCAGACAGTGATCGGTGTTTTGAATTAATTTAGTAGTAATTGACACACTCAAACACACCGCAAACAGGCCTTTAAGGATTAGGTAGTCAAACAATAATAATAATAATGTAAACCTTCACTGTAATTACCTGCATACAAGTCTATGTAGGCCTAATTACTGTATTTTAAATAAATAGAATATCTCTGGTGTGGACTTCAGGGGACTGGTTTATGATTAGGTGTTAACAATACGTTTTTCTCAGTGTTAGTCAATGGCAGCCTAAAGACTCCCACCAATGATTTATTCACTTCCTATGATTTGTTTACTCCCTTACAGTCGGACAGACGGTATAGGAGCATGAGGTCTGATACCAACAGCCTCAGAGACAGTTTCTATCTACAAGCCATAAGACTGCTGAATAGGGTTGCACATTTTGGGGAATATTCAGAGGTGGACATTTTCTGTGGGAATTAATGGGAATATATGGGAATTAACTCTCATCAGACTCTGAGGTCTCATCTTCACTGTCACTTTCCATCCTTGTTGACGATGGCTCGTTGTCAGGCTAAAAAAGCCTAAAATTTGCCCGGATGGCCACCAATTCCTCAACCCTTGTATTGGTTAGCCTATTGCGTGCTTTGGTGTATGTGTTCCCAAACAAGGACCAGTTGCGCTCTGAGGCGGCTGATGTTGGTGGGATTTGGAGAATGATGGAGGCAACAGGGGAAAGAGCCTCAGATCCACAAAATCCCTTCCACCAGATGGCTGATGAGATATGTTGGCACGACTGTCATATTGCATCTCCATCCCAAAGCCCTTGCTTGGAAGTGTACTTTGCCAGACTGCCAAGACCCTTCCTCTCATCCAGGCCAAGATGGCGAGGCACGGTAGTGATGACACCATAGGCCTTGTTGATCTCTGCACCAGACAGGATGCTCTTGCAAGCATACTGGGGTCCAACATGTACGTACTGTAGCGGCGTGTATGGGCTTCAGGCAGAAGTCTTCACCCTCTTTGATGTATTTTACAACTGCAGTTTCCTCTGCTTGGAGCAAGTGAAGTGGGCAGGGCAGTACAGATTTTCTCTCTTACATCTGCAAGCAGTCTGGACATCAGACAGGATGGCATTGTCTCCCTCAATCCGTGCAATGGCTACTGCTATAGGTTTCAGGAGTTTCAGGCTGCTTACCACTCTCTCCCAAAATACATAATCCAGGAGGATCCTCTTGATGGTGCTGTCCATGTCGGCAGACTGTGATATGGCCATTTCTTGGAGAGACTCGTTCCCCTCCAGGAGACTGCCAAACACTATAACACCACCCCAAAGGGTGTTGGTGGGCAGCTCAAATGTGGTGCTCTTATTCTTCTCACTTTGCTTGGTGAGGTAGATTGCTGCTATAACTTGATGACCCTTCACATACCTAACCATTTCCTTGGCTCTCTTGTAGAGTGTATCCATTGTTTCCAGTGCCATAATGCCCTTTAGGAGCAGATTCAATGCATGAGAAGCACAGGCAATGGGTGTGATGTGAGGGTAGGACTCCTCCACTTTAGACCAAGCAGCCTTCATGTTCACAGCATTGTCTGTCACCAGTGAAAATACCTTCTGTGGTCCAAGGTCATTGATGACTGCTTTCAGCTCATCTGCAATGTGGAGACCGGTGTGTCTGTTGGCCCTTGTGTCTGTGCTCTTGTAGAATACTGGTTGAGGGGTGGAGATGATGTAGTTAATTATTCCTTGCCCACGAACATTCGACCACCCATCAGAGATTATTGCAATACAGTCTGCTTTCTCTATGATTTGCTTGACCTTCACTAGAACTCTGCATCCAGCAAATTAGTAGATGAAGCATGTCTGGTTGGGGGTAGGGGTGTATGCTGGGCGAAGAACATTCAGAAATCTCTTCCAATACACATTACCTTTGAGCATCAGAGGTGAACCAGTTGCATACACAGCTCGAGCCAGACATTCATCAGCATTTCACTAACTACGTTCATCCATTGAGTCAAAAACACTTCTGATTCCAGAAAGACCATGAGCTGTTGCTATCGATAAGGTGTCTGATTCATAATTTTCCCCTCGAATAGAAGTAGCGGGACTTTTGTCAGAGGTTTCTTGTTGTGAGCGCTGAGGGAACTTTATACACTTGGCCAGATGATTCTGCATCCTTGTTGCAGTCTTCACATATGATTTGGCACAGTATTTGCAATTGTACACAGCTTTTCCTTCTACATTAGCTGCAGTGAAATGTCTCTACACATCAGATAGTGCCTGTGGCATTTTCCTGAAAGATTAGAAAAAAATTAGGAAAACCCTAATACAATTCCATGTACAGATAAATAGTTAAGCAGTTAGATTAAACAACTCCTTTGTAAAAAAAACATTTTTTATTAAATGTATGGAAACCGGTGAATTAACACCCCTCAGTTAGCTGGCTCAAGCAAGCTAGAATCCACATGGTAGCAAAAACTAACTAGCAGAAATTGTTAACAAGTTAGAAATGATTTAAACACACTTTCCTGTAGGCTACTAGTTAACAAAAAATCATGTATGTCATATAAAATATATTCACCCCACCCAGTATTGTAATCAAAACTTAACAGAAAGCATGTAGTTCATGGCTCAGACAGTGTAGTAGTGTGGGCTCAAATAGCATCTCATTAGTGTGCAAGAGCTTGAGAATCAGCTGTACATGTGATGGAAGAATGCACTGCACATGTGATTGAAGAATACACTGTGCATTCAGAGGGTTGCAATTCCATTGAATTGGGGATTGTTCAAACAAAATATGCCACAATACCTAGAATTGCCTTATGTATCCCACAAAAACAGGTTCACTTTTATACGCTAACTTTTTTAAATGAATTTAAGCTAAATTCCCCAAATTCCTGGGCTCAATTTACCATGAGAACATTTCCTGAAATTTCCCGCAAAGTTTCAGACATTCAGTACACACATCCATCCATACACACATGTAACCGATGTGAAATGGCTAGCCGCGACTTCTGTGGAGCGATGGGTAACGATGCTTCGTGGGTGACTGTTGTCTGTGTGCAGAGGGTCCCTGGTTCGGGGGCGAGGGGATGGACTTAAGTTATCCTGTTACATTGATGCTGTTGACCAGGATCACTTGGTTGCAGCGGAAAAGGAGGTCAAACGGGGGGTGATGTGAAATGGCTAGCTAGCTAGCGGTGGTGCGCTAGCGGTTCGATCGGTGATGTCACTCGCTTTGAGACCTTGAAGTAGTGGTTCCCCAGTGGTTAAGGGTGCCAGCTGTGCCATCAGAGACTCTGGGTTCGCGCCCAGGCTCTGTCGTAACAGAGCTCCGTGGGGCGACGCACAATTGGCCTAGCGTCGACGGGTTAGGGAGGGCTTGGCCGGTAGGGATGTCCTTGTCTCATCGCGCACCAGCGACTCCTGTGGCGGGCCGGGCGCAGTGCACGCTAACCAAGGTTGCCAGGTGCACGGGGTAGGATGCGTGCTGTGTTAAGAAGCAGTGCGGCTTGGTTGGGTTGTGTATCGGAGGACGCATGACTTTCAACCTTCATCTCTCCCGAGCCCGCAAGGGAGTTGTAGCAATGAGACAAGATAGTAGCTACTAAACAAAAACAATTGGATACCACGAAAAAGGGGTAAAAATAAAAAATAAATAAAAAAGAAGTAGTGGTTCCCATTTCTCTGCAAGGGCTGCGGCTTTTGGGTAACGATGCTTCGTGAGTGACTGTGGTTGATGTGTGCAGAGGAGCCCAGGTTAGGGCGAGGAGAGGGACGGAAGCTATAATGTTACACACACATCATAACTGCTGCTTACCACTCTTGTTATAATAGCTAAACAGTGAACCAATCCCCTCTTCCTCAAAATACGGGTAAATATTGGACTATAAATTGTGTCTTCCTGTATTATACTTGTGCTAAAATATGTTTTATATTCTATTCTACTGAGCCATTTCGCTACACTTACAATAACATCTTCTAACCATGTGAATGTGACCAATAAAATTTGATTTTACAGTTTGTATTTTTACCTTATATTATTTCTTATTGTTGTTGCATTGTCAAGAAGGAACCTTCAAGTAAGCATTTTGTTTGACGGCGTATTCCATGTGTGTCCTGTACATAAGTCTAATAAAACTTGAAACGTATGTGAAAGTTAGAAGAAAAAAGTGATGGCGATGGGGTTCGCTGTGGAAACTGCTGGTAGATACAATTTGATAATTGCAGAGCTCTCTCTGCCTGCTCCACTAAAAGGCTAAATTAGTTCTGGTCAGTATAAAGTTGTTAATGAATTAGTTATAGTTTTAAATATGTAGCCCATCACACTTTCAAATTAATTGTATTTTTTATTATTCTGTGATTTTATGTTTTAAGTAGCTGTCTTTACCAAATAAATCTCTCCCTGCTGATCAAATAATCTAGACGAAACTAGGGTGCAGTGCAATGCTGTAAAACAGACTGTAATATGCCACGATTATGAAAATACAATACATCATGTTTTTTTTCTCTCAGCTTTCCATACTAAGGACGTCAGTGACCCCAACACTCCTTGGAATGCCACCTATTGACCAGCAGTAGTACGCCTCTTTGACATTGCAAACACGTCTTGCAGAGTCAGCATTTCTGACCCATATAAATCCCCACCGCTGCAAAATCTCACTTTCCTCTGGCACGACGTGGAAACAGCAACTGTCTATTCCCCAGCGATTAGAGAAAAACAATCACCAAAATGACCACGGCACATGCCATATTTTCCAAGGGAGAAGACTGCAAAGCTGGTTGGCACGACGCTAGTGCTGGTTACAATGAGACCGACACTCATCTCGAGATTTTGGGCAAGCCTGTGATGGAACGTTGGGAAACTCCGTACATGCACTCGCTGGCAACTGTAGCCTCCTCAAAAGGTACAACGCACAATGTGCAAGCTGGTGGTCCCTATGAACGCACCGGGACCACTAGATAGTAATGAATTCTGGTATTCTATGATCATTTATAGTTCTATAATAACCTTTTGCATTATTGTAATATTTTTTTCTTACAAATGTGTGAAATAAATTAGTCGTAAAGGACAGCCTATAGCGTAATCATTGGCTAGGCCTACACTTAATTCAGAGCTGCAATATAGTCAAATCAGATTATCAATAAATCAGCAATTAGGCTATTGGGAAAAGTTTATGAAACAAATGCATTGACTTTTTATATTACTTCTGAGTTGTTTCACCCAATGCACATGCGAGTGGAGTTTAAAAGCATGGTGGAGTTAGACATATGTTGAACATAATGCTTGCGCTTGCAGCAGGTGTTACTCTACCCATGGAATCGTGCCAAGTGAGGATTTGGGAGTGCCAATAATTTATGATGACATGCTATTCAATACGTTTTATAACTACAACTGTTGATCACTGATTTCACTTTTATAGCACACAATACGTGCACAGACTTGAACTTTTATGTTTAGAATTCAACGTTTTGCACGTAAAAGTTGTGTTTTGGAGTTGTTTGAGCACACATGTTGCTGCATGTAGTAGGAATGCAGTCTGTCGAGTTTATTAAATAGGGTATTATACTTTCTTTATATTGCTTAATATTGGAAAATGATCATATTTGGTGGAAATTTTACAACAGAGTAGTAGCAGAGTATAAGCCTGATAATAGTATAGGTCGATGCAAAACCAACTCGTCTTTTTCTCTAATCTATTTTTACACATCAATGAAAGACTTTTCTGTGGAAATCCTTGAAGTGGACTTTCTATCACGTGCCACCACCTCCTTCTTTTCCCCATATATTTCTTATATTTCTATGCTGTGGTTATCAGAGAGGTCTCTCAAATAAACAAAAACAGTCCATTATTTTTGTTTTGCTTTTCATGAAAGGTACCACAGCATTGGAAATACTTCAATACAGGTCAGACCTGGGTTCAAATACCATTTCACGTATTTCAATCACTTTTCAATACATTTCAAAGCAAGTACTCAGATAACCTTGATTTGGAAAAATTAAGTAGTTGAATATTGCAATGTATTTGGAAATGTTCAAATACACTGAATCAAATGCGCTATGCATTTAACCTAGGAATTTGATCACCTATTTTTTATTTATTTTTTACAAATAACCATTCAAATACTCAAATAAAAGTACTTGTTTTGGGCTATGTATTTGAAAATGCTCAAATACCAAGAACAAATATTTAATAACAAATACCCAAATACACGTATTTGAAACCAAGTCTTGATTCAGGTAGATACTTAAACACCAATTGAGATGCTTGTTCTGCTTTCCCCCACAGGTGGACGGGTTCTGGAGATTGGATTTGGCATGGCCATCGCCGCAACTAAAGTCGAGTCCTTCCCCATTGAGGAGCACTGGATCATTGAGTGCAATGATGGAGTGTTTGCGAGATTGCAGGAGTGGGCCAAGGCTCAGCCACATAGAGTGAGACATCTTCAACTTCACATTAGGTTCTATTTAGACTTTTCCCTCATTTAATGTGAATAAAATGTATCTAAATTATTCTCCTCATAGATTGTGCCCCTCAAAGGACTGTGGGAACAGGTAGTAGGCGGCCTGCCTGACAACCACTTCGATGGTACGTTTCAAAAGGCATTCTATTAGTGTATCCATTGTATCTTTGTATTCTTAAGCGGGGAAAATTGCTTCAGACACATAACTAATTCTAATAATGCCTCTTCTATCAAAGGCATTCTGTATGACACATACCCTCTGTCTGAAGACACATGGCACACTCACCAGTTTGACTTCATCAAGGTAAGTACAACACTTCTATGACAAAGACTGCACATTACAAATATATTAGCAAAAGCACCAGAACCAACAGCGGAATAGGGATTTCTCCTGTATTAAAGACTTTATAAAACACAAAAATGTTTGGTATTACATATGATATTGTAGCTGAATCCAACGCAAACATATGGCAGATGTCTAGGGTGGTAGGTCGCTTAGTGTTGAGCCATCAAGGAGAAAATAAAGTGCTGATGTGCCCTTGAGTAAGGCACTTAATTCTAATTGCTCCAGAGTTGCCATTGCCCACTTTTCGAGGGAGAGTTGGGATATGCAAAACGCACTTTTCCAATTCACACATACGTATTAATACACATTTGTACATCCGAAATAGGACAAATATAAGCACCCACCAAATGAATGAAATATTTCTTAATGGAATCTGATTCCTATCACGCATGTCAAACATTGGCTATCGTGCCACATTGACATTTCCATTATAATACAGTTCTTGAATTGTGTCTCTATAGGGCCATGCCCATAGGCTGTTGAAGCCCCGTGGTGTCCTCACCTACTGCAACCTAACCTCTTGGGGTGAACTTCTCAAGTCCAAATATGACAACATCGACAACATGTTCCAGGTGAGCCGGCTCTCAGCCAATCAATGATCAACAACACCTAATCTCTCTGTGAGGTGCTTGTGTACACGTGTCCTCTCGGGCACGACACATTTAATTTCTTGCACGTATTTTGTCCTTGTCTCAGATAGTACTGCACTTACAGTACAAGTCTGGTACAGTGTAATTGCATATGTGATGTTATACTGCTAATCTATAACATGTCATTTAAAGTGTGGCCCTCCATTTTGTTTGGTTTGATGTTCATTAAATCATTAACCCATTTGTTTCATTCACGTGCAGTGACTATTTGTCTGTTGTATTTTGCTTATTTGGTCTGTCTGTAGCTTCAGTACTAACTAATTTGCCTGCTACCTACTTCCAACATTTCTTTATAGTACATTGGATTTGGTTTACTAACTGCAGTACAACAGTAATTGGTTTAGTTTATCTATCACCGGCATCTGCCATTTACTATTACCATATTTATTGCACTTGGTCGTAGCACTGTTAGAATGTGTTCTCAATTACCTTTCTTGACTAAACAAAGGTAATAATAAATTTGACTACAAGATCTGAGAATTGATTTTTTATTTATATATATATATATATAAAAACATTTTTACAACCAAATCCCCCAAGAATAGGTAAATGGGATGTTATAAACAGGTCCAGACACTTTCATCCTCGTTGTGCAGTATGGGGCCCTGAAAAAAACATTAACAAAGGCTCCAAAAACATGCAAAATGTCCTTTTAGAAACGGAAAAGCTCTCAGTATAATGATGCAGGTCTTCAGATGTTGTACACATGAAATTGTGTCATTCCATTTTGTTGCGACTCGAGCAATACCTCTACGTCCATTCTAGCAGCAGGCTACACAGAGAATAGCTGGATAGGGGAAACCGTTTGTCTCACAAAATGGATTATAACGTTGCGGATAAAGCTTGGAATGACACAAGTTCATGTGTACATCTGAATACCTGCATCATTATACTGAGAGCTTTTCCCGTTTCTAAAAATGATGCATTTGGATGTTTTTGGAGCCGTTGTTCATGTTTTTTCAGAGCCCCGTACTGCACAATGAGTAAGTGACCCGCTGGTTGGGGTAAGTTTCTCAAAAACAAGTGACATCACAACAACAACAAAAAGTATCTGGACCCTTCTATAACATGCCATATACATAAAAAATAGAGATTTGGTTGTAAAATGCAAGTTTCTCCTATGATGATTTTTCAGGAGACCCAGATGCCTCACCTGCTCGAGGCTGGCTTCAAGAGGGAGAAGATTAGCACCACAACCATGGATATTGTTCCTCCAAGTGAATGCAAATACTATGCTTTCCGCAAGATGATTACACCCACCATTCTGAAAGTGTGAAGTGGTTTGATGCCACCGTAATGTCTTTATTCCTTTAATTCTCAAGTGCCTGCATTTTAAAAGCCACATTGGTTTACTGTCAAAAATCCATAAGCACTCAGCGATGTCCATCTTACAATAAACCAATTTAAATAACATGTCCACTCTGAAAATTAATTTGTTTGGGTATCACCTCAAACAATTTTGCACCTCTTGCTATATAACCTCTTGCAATTCGTTATAGAATGCATTATATTTGAACTTCATTGCAATGTTAATGAGCACTATATTTGACATAATATTAAGTCTGCATTTAAACAGGCAGCCCAATTCTGATCTTATATCCAATTTAGTTATTAGTCTTTAGACCAATCAAATCCTATCTTTTGCCAATAATTGGGCAACATATCACAATTGGGCTACCTGTGGAAACGCTTTCGATTGGCCACTTGACTAAATGTGAATAAAAATGTCATTAACATATTTCACTTCTGAAAGGAGTACAATTATTTCCTGAGGGACTGCAAAATAAGTTAAAAAAAACATGATTTTCCTGTTTTTAATTATATTTCCACACTAGGAGCATGAAATAACACTCAAATTGTGAAAATGCCAATGCCCTTTCGGTGTCAGCTTTTTGAAAAACATGCCTGGAATTTCAGCCTGTTCACCTGGGATGGAGTTTTGGCCCACAGCACAATGAGATCAGATTTTTTTTGTTGTATTATAAAAAAAATGTGTGTGTATTTTTACCCCCCTTTTCTCCCCAATTTCGTTGTATCCAATTGTTAATAGCTACTATCTTGTCTCATCGCTATAACTCCCGTACGGGCATGGAAGATACGAAGGTCGAATGTCATGCGTCGTCCGATACACAACCGAACCAAGCCGCACTGTTTCTTAACACAGCGCATCCAACCCGGAAGCCAGCCGCACTAATGTGTCGAGGAAACACAGCGCACCTGGCGACCTTGGTTAGCGTGCACTGCGCCCGCCACAGGAGTCGCTGGTGCGCGATGAGACAAGGATATCCCTACCGGCCAAATGCTCCCTAACCCGGACGACCTAACTAGGCCAATTGTGTGTTGCCCCAAGGACCTCCCGGTCGCGGCCGGTTGCGATAGAGCCTGGGCGCGAACCCAGAGTCTCTGGTGGCACTGCGCCACCCGGGAGGCCCGAGATCAGATTATTTTGACCAATGACCAGTCATCTTTTATTATATGTATCCTCCTACTTTGGGAAGTAAGTGGGTAGGCTCTAGAGCAGGGGTATTCAACCCTTACCCTACGAGGACCAGAACCTGCTGGTTTTCTGTTCTACCTGTTAATTGGGGTGGCAGGTAACCTAGTGGTTAGTGTTGAGCCAGTAACTGAAAGGTTGCTAGATCAAATCCCCGAGTTGACAAGGTTAAAGTCTGTCGTTCTGCCCCTGAACAAGGCAGTTAACCCACTCTTCCTAGGCCGTCATTGAAAATAAGAATTTGTTCTTAACCGACTTGCCTACTTATTAAATAAATTAATTGCACCCACCTGGTGTCCAAGGTTTAAATCAGTCTCTGATTAGAGGTGAACAATGAAAAAAATGCAGTGGAACTGGCTTCGCGGTCCAGAGTTGAGTTTGAGGGCTCTGGAGTTGAGACGGTCCTATCTGACAATCAGGGCTGTGCATGTACGCCCACATGATTAGACTGAGCATTTCAATGGCAAAAGGAGTCTCAGCAAAATCAATTATTTTCATTAAATAAAGTAATATATTAGACATACAGTGATGATTTAAACAGACTGCATGGAAGCTTTAGGAAAATTGATGGAAAAAGTCCCTATCACAGTTGAGGATGCCTGGTCATTCTTTAAAAGTAACTTCCTCACCATTTTAGATAAGCATGCTCAAAAAATGCAGAACTAAGAACAGATATAGCCCTTGGTTCACTCCAGACCTGACTGCCCTCGATCCGCACAAAAACATCCTGTGGCGGACTGCAATAGTATCGAATAGTCCCCGCGATATGCAACTGTTCAGGGAAGTCAGGAACCAATACACGCAGTCAGTCAGGAAAGCTAAGGACAGCTTCTTCAGGCAGAAGTTTGCATCCTGTAGCTCCAACCCCAAAAAGTTCTGGGACACTGAAGTCCATGGAGAACAAGAGCACCTCCTCCCAGCTGCCCACTGCACTGAGGCTAGGTAACACGGTCACCACCGATAAATCCATGATTATCGAAAACTTCAACAAGCATTTCTCAACGGCTGGCCATGCCTTCCGCCTGGCTACTCCAACTTCGGCCAACAGCTCCGCCCCCCCCCGCAGCTACTCGCCCAAGCCTCTCCAGGTTCTCTTTTATCCAAATCCAGATAGCAGATGTTCTGAAAGAGCTGCAAAACCTGGACCCGTACAAATCAGCTGGGCTTGACAATCTGGACCCTCTATTTCTGAAACTATCCGCCGCCATTGTCGCAACCCCTATTACCAGCCTGTTCAACCTCTCTTTCATATCGTCTAAGATCCCCAAGAATTGGAAAGCTGCCGCAGTCATCCCCCTCTTCAAAGGGGGAGACACCCTGGACCCAAACTGTTACAGACCTATATCCATCCTGCCCTGTCTATCTAAGGTCTTCGAAAGCCAAGTCAACAAACAGGTCACTGACCATCTCGAATCCCACCGTACCTTCTCCGCTGTGCAATCTGGTTTCCGAGCCGGTCACGGGTGCACCTCAGCCACGCTCAAGGTACTAAACGATATCATAACCGCCATCGATAAAAGACAGTACTGTGCAGCCGTCTTCATCGACCTTGCCAAGGCTTTCGACTCTGTCAATCACCATATTCTTATCGGCAAACTCAGTAGCCTCGGTTTTTCGGATGACTGCCTTGCCTGGTTCACCAATTACTTTGCAGACAGAGTTTAGTGTGTCAAATCGGAGGGCATGCTGTCCGGTCCTCTGGCAGTCTCTGTGGGGGTGCCACAGGGTTCAATCCTCGGGCCGACTCTTTTCTCTGTATATATCAATGATGTTGCTCTTGCTGCGGGCGATTCCCTGATCCACCTCTACGCAGACGACACCATTCTATATACTTCCGGTCCGTCCTTGGACACAGTGCTATCTAACCTCCAGTTATCTAACAGTGCTGATCTCATTGCAGCTGGTAGATAAGTGTTAGTCATATCTTACCCCAAACTATGAAGTTTTTTTTAAATAGAAAATTGACCTTTGAATATAGATCAACCATCATTGCATATCTCTCACAATAATTTAACTCAATCTATACACATTTACTATTGGGTCACAAATCCTTAAGCCTGGTGAGAGGAGTTACTGAAAACACTGAGAAAATACAAATTGTATTTATGATGCATGCTACACTTGCAGAATTAGAGGGTGATTTATATATATTTTTAAATGTAGATAGTGTGATTTGTCACTATAAATGACATCCAAAGGGAGCATCTTTGTGCAAATAAAATTGTATAGGTGTAAACCGTTTAACTTTCCTATAAAATATGAACAGCTACACCCTGCTTCCTGATAGGCTAGGTGGAATAGCACCCCTATTGCTACCTTCCAATTGTCTAAGATGTACACAATTGCACACAGGGCCGGGGTCCATTTGGGATTGAGTGTTGGTGAGTAGAACCAAAAACTGTCCCTGAGACAATACTTGTAAATTCTATCCATCCTCATTTACTCTAAGTAAACACTGATGACATAATTGGTCAAAGCACTGCAAAAGGAAATCATGCTTACACCAATTCAATGTCAGGTCAGTGATTACTTCAAGGGAAGAAAGGAAACATTTAGGAATATTTCAAAAAGGAACTACTCTCTCTTTGGTAGACCCAGAGCAAATAGAAGTAAATGTCTAAACTCAGAATTTTTTGGGGTGCCAAGTGCACCATCTACTGGTTCAGAATATACACACAGAAAGTCTTCAAACAAAGAAGTACACCAACATACATTACAAAAACTAATGGACTACTAAAGAAACCTAAGGTGACCTTCCATCTACATAGTAATGACCATAAATGTTTAAAATGCTCAGTTAAAATGATTCTTGCTAAATGTATTTATATCCCTACCAGTATCATAATCTGTGCAGGGCCAAGAACAGTGATACAAATGACAAGAAATTCCTTTATTGTTTCTACAGAGAGGAGCCAGAGCTCAACCCAGAGTGATTCCTGAGGATATTGCCAACCGGTTTACTGGCTGATCAGACCACCAATAAATACAACATCTACAAAAAGCCAGACGTACATAATTTCACTTCCGATACCAAATCCTCATTTTCTTCTCTTTATTTTCTTTTGCAACTGTAGCGTCCCGTAGAGAAGGGCCTCTGCTGTGGGTGGGCAGCCTATGGGAGGACAAGTAAAACAGTCAAATGTTTTCTATAAAAATAAAACGGTAAATAAGATGATCTTCAGAGGTATTATTGTAATTTGTTTCTTTTCCACATTGCAGTCCCTTCAGAAACTATTCACACCCCTGGACTTTTTCCACATTTTGTTGTGTTACGAAATTGGATTGATTTGTAATTTTTTGTCAATGATCTACACCAATGTCAAAGTGGAAGTAAAATTCATTTTTTTTTATGGAAAATAAAACATATCTTGATTAGATAAGTATTCAACCCCCTGTGTCAATACATGTCAGAATCACTTGCAGCAGCAATTACAGCTTTGAGTCTTTCTGGGTAAGTCTAAGAACTTTGCACACCTGGATTGTAATTTTTTTCCCCATTATTCTTTTTTAAACTCTTCAAGCTCTCATGTTGGTTGCTGATCAATGCGAGACAGCCATTTTCATGTCCTGACAGATTTAGGTTAAAAAAAATGTAACTAGGCCACGCAGGAAAATTCAATGTCATCTTGTTAAGAAACTCCAGTGTATATTTGGCCTTGTGTTTTAGGTAATTGCCCTGCTGAAAGTTGAATTTCAAATCAAATTAACATTTGATTTACAACAGGTGTAATTAGACCTTACCATTAAATGCGTACTTACAAGCCCTTAACCAACAATGCAGTTCAAGAAAGAGTTTAAACAAACTAAAAAGTTTTTAAATAATAAAAACAATAAAATAACAAGGCTAGATACAGGTGGTACCAGTACCGAGTCAATATGTGGGGGTACAGGTTCGTCAAGGTCATTTGTACATGTATGTAGGGGAAAAGTGACTATAAATAGATAAACAGCGAGTAGCAGGAGTGTAAAAACAAAGGGGGGTGGGGTCAATGTAAATTATCCAGATGGCTATTTGATTAATTGTTAAATCTTATGGCTTGGGAGGGGTAGAAGCTGTTAAGAAGCCTTTTGGACCTCGACTTGGCGCTCCGGTACCGCTTGCCGTGCGGTAGCAGAGAGAACAGTCTATGACTTGGGTGACTGGAGTCTGACAATTTTTTGGGCCATCCTCTGACACTGCCCAGTATATAGGTCCTGGATGGCAGGAAGCTTGGCCCCAGTTATGTACTGGACTGTATGCACTACCTTCTGTAGAACAGTTGCCCTACCAGGCGGTGAAGGTGAAGGTCAGGATGCTCCCGATGGTGCAGCTGTATAACTTTGAGAACCCGGGGACCCAAGCCAAATCTTTTGTCTCCTGAGGGGGAATAGGCTTTGTCGTGCCCTCTTCACGACTGTCTTGGTGTGTTTGGACCATGATAGTTTGTTGGTGATGGGGACACCAAGGAACATGAAACTCTCGACCGGCTCCACTACAGCCATATAGATGTGAATTGGGGCATGTTCGGCCCATCTTTTCCTGTAGTCCACAATCAGCTCCTTTGTCTTGCTCACGTTGAGGGAGAGGTTGTTGTCCTGGGATCACACTGCCAGGCATCGGACCTCCCCCCTATAGGCCGCCTCATCGTTGATCAGGCAAACTTAAAAATGGTGTTGATTCATGCTTGGCCACACAGTCATGGGTGAACAGGGAGTACAGGATGGGACTAAGCACGCACCCCTGAGGAGCCCCGGTGTTGAGGATCAGTGTGGCAGATGTGTTGTTGCCTACCCTTACCACCTGGGGGCAGCCTGTCAGGAAGTCCTGATCCAGTTGCAGAGGGAGGTGTTTAGTCCCAGGGTCCTTAGCCTAGTGATGAGGTTTGTTGGCACTATGGTGTTGAACGCTGAGCTGCAGTCAATGAATAGAATTCTCACATAGGTGTTCCTGTTGTATTGGTGGGAAAGTGCAGTGTGGAGTGCGATTGCATCATCGGTGGATCGGTTGGTGTGGTATGCAAATTGGAGTGGGTCTAGGGTTTCTGGAATAACAGTGTTGATGTGAGCCATGACCAGCCTTTCAAAGCACTTCATGGCTACCGACATGAGTGCTACAGGGCGGTAGTAATTTAGGCAGGTTACCTTTGCTTCCTTGGGCACAGGGACATAGGTTTTAAGCAGACCACCAATGTATTACAGACTCAGTCAGGGAGAGGTTGAAAACGTCAGTGAAGACACTTGCCAGTTGGACCGCTCATGCTCTTAGTACACATCCTGGTAATCCGTCAGGCCCTGCGGCCTTGTGAATGTTGACCTGTTTAAAAAGGTCTTGCTCACATTGGCTACGGACAGCATGATCACAGTTGTCCGGAACAGCTGGTCCTTTCATGCATGCTTCCATGTTGCTTTCCTCGAAGCGAGCATAAGAGGCATTTAGCCCGTCTGGTAAGCTCGCGTCACTGGGCAGCTCGTGGCTGTGCTTCCCTTTGTAGTTTATAATAGTAGTGCAAGCCCTGCCACATCCGACGAGCGTCAGAGCCGGGGGTAGTAGGATTCAATCTCAGTCCTGTATTGATGCTTTGTCTGTTTGATGGTTCGATATGAGGGCATAGTGGGATTTCTTATAAGCGTTTGGATTAGTGTCCAGTTCCTTGAAATAGGCAGCTCCAGCCTTTAGCTCAGTGAGGATGTAATCTGCCTGTAATCCGTGGCTCCTGGCTGGGATATGTACGTGTGACACTGTGGGGACGACATCGTCGATGCACTTATTGATGAAGCCGGTGACTGAGATGGTATACTCCTCAATGTCATTGCATGAATCCCAGAAAATATTCCAGTCTGTGCTAGCAAAACAGTCATGTAGCGTTGCATCCGCTTCATCTGACCACTTCCATATTGAGCGAGTCACTGGTACTGCCTGCTTTAGTTTTGGCTTGTTAGCAGGAATCAGGAGGATAGAATAATGGTCAGATTTTCCAAACGGAGGGCGAGGGAGAGCTTTGTATGAGTGTGAAGTAAAGTTGGTCTCGAGTAATATTTCCTCTGGTTGCATGTGACATGCTGGTAGAAATGAGGTAAAACAGATTTACATTTGCCTGCATTTATCTCCCAGTGTCTGTTGGAAAGCAGACTGAACCAAGTTTAGGATTTGCCTGTGCTTAGCTCTATTCTGTTCATTTTTCTCCTAAAACTCCCTAATCCTTGTAGATGACAAGCATACCCATAACATGATGCAGCCAACACCATGCTTGAAAATATGAATAGTGGTACTCAGTGATGTGTTGTGCTAGATTTGCCCAACGAAAACACTTTTGTATTCAGGACAAACAGTTTATTTATTTGTCACATTTTGCAGTGTTACTTTAGTACCTTAACCTGTTACTCCTACCCCCTACTTTTTCGAACATTCTGTTAAAAATCGTGCAACATTTCAGCACCCTGCTGCTCATGCCAGGAATATAGTATATGCATATGATTAGTATGTGTGGATAGAAAACACTCAGACGTTTATAAAACTGGTTAAATCACGGCTGTGACTATAACAGAACGTGCGTTTCATCGAAAAGCGCAGGAAAATATGATCACTGAAAATGGGAAAATATATCAATGCGCCACTTGCATGTATTGTCTATGGGAAAGCAAATTACCTGGAGCCGAGACTACAATTCCTACAGCTTCCACACGATGTCAACAGTCTTGTCATTTGCCTAGGCTTTGTTTCTTGGTCAAACGAAGAAGAGACAGCCCATTTCTTCAGGTCTCGGACCGGATATTTTGGTTGAGATTTACCCGGACATTATTTCCAGACGTACCCCTATAGAATATACATCGCCTCGTGATCAATTTGGTCGCTTATTAACGTTTACTAATACCTAAAGTTGCATTACAAAAGTATTTCGAAGTGTTTTGTGAAAGTTTATCGTCAACTTTTTTAATTTTAAAAAATGACGTTACGTTATAAGACGCTATTTTTTTCAGTTTATCACACAGTCTTCATAGATCGATATCTAGGCTATATATGGACCGATTTAATCGGGAAAAAAAAGACCCAATAGTGATTATGGGACATCTAGGAGTCCCATAAAGAAGATGGTCAAAGGTAATGAATGTTTTATTTTATTTGTGCGGTTTGTGTAGCGCTGACTATGCTAATTATTTTGTTTACGTCCCCTGCGGGTCTTTTGGGGTGTTACATGCTATCAGATAATAGCTTCTCATGCTTTCGCCGAAAAGCATTTTAAAAATCTGACTTTTGCCTGGATTCACAACGAGTGTAGCTTTAATTCAATACCCTGCATGTGTATTTTAATGAACGTTTGAGTTTTAACGAGTGCTATTAGCATTTAGCGTAGCGCATTTGCATTTCCAGATGTCTAGATGGGACGCCTGCGTGCCATGCCACGCCTGGGTTAATGCAAACACGATACATGTTTTTGAATATTTGTATTTTGTACAGGCATCCTTCCTTTCACCCTGCCATTTATGTTAGTATTGTGGAGAAACTACAATGTTGATCCATCCTCAGTTATCTCCCATCACAGCCATTAAACTAGCTGTTCTAAAATCAAATTTTTTCAGGATGAAATCCCTGAGAGGTTTCCTTCCTCTCCGGCAACTGAGTTAGGAAGGGCGCCAGTATCTTTGTGTGACACCATCCAAATTGCAATTAATAACTGCACCATGATCGAAGAGATATTCAATGTCTGCCCCCCCCCTTTTTTTTTACCCATCTACCAATTGGTGGCCCTTTTATCCAAACCATTGGAAAACCTCCCTGGTCTTTGTGGTTGAATCTGTGTTTCAAATTCACTGCTAGACTGAGGGACCTTGCAGATAATTGTATGTGTGGGGTACAGAGATTGACTACCCAATTTAAAATAATGTTAAACACTTATTGCACAAAGTGAGTTCATGCATCTTACTATGTGACTTAAGTACATTTTTACTCCTTAAATTATTTAAGCTTGCCATAACAAAATGGTTGAATACTTCACATTTTGAATTAATTTGTAAACATTTCTAATTCCACTGACGGAGTATTATCTGTAGATCAGTGACAAAATCTAAATGTAATCCATTTTAAATTCAGGCTGTTACAACAAAAAGTGGAATTAAGTCAAGTGGTGTGAATACTTTCTGAAGGCAATGTATATCAGGGCCAAAACAAATTATTTGTTTTATAAGAGTAAAAAAATAAAATACAAATAACAGAATGATACATACCTGGAACGTATATGTCCACTGGTACGATGCGGTCACACCCTCGGACCACGGCGTAAGATTAGTGGTAGTAGCCACCCCCATTGGCACAGCTTAATAAGGACAGAGTAATACGATGCAGCTGTTAGTTGAGCTACAGTGTATATGAAAAACATCAACAGACACTGTAAAAGCACTGTGTAATGCTAAAACAGTTTGGAGAATTAAATCCCAATCAGTTGGCAGTAATCTTTACATTAAACAATCAGGCATTCTTAAATGAAAAAGTTACAAGGACATTATGTGATTCATTTCAAACTAGACAACCACTAACATCTTTCTGCTTGAACCTAATATTAGGACAAAACTTTACCTGCCCATGGAAATGACATATCTTCGCTCAGGCATCTGGTCATAAACCTATGGGAAAATAAGCATGTTGAATTCATAGTCAATAAAAGACTAAGCTGATTTCAAGCAAATGCAGAACTCCTTTCTCCAAAGAAACATGTTCTTCAGTCAAGTACCTTGCGCAGAGCGGGGGCCATCTTGTTGGTCAAGGTGCCTGCCACAATCATGACGTCGGCCTGTCTGGGGCTGGCTCTAAACACCACTCCGAACCGGTCCATGTCGTATCGAGGAGCCGCCATGTGCATCATCTCAATCGCACAGCATGCCAGGCCAAAGGTCATGGGCCACAGGGAGCTCTAATGTAGAAATCCACAAAAACAGATTAGATCGATTGTTTTGTTGACCTAACTGAACAAAGATCATTCAGTCAGTCAATGTTTTTCCCTAACTCTTCCTAACAATCCTCAACTCATCTTGAGAAAGGTGAAAAGGTCAAGGAATAATATTTAGAGAAAGTAAACTTGTTATAGTCCCGTACCCCTTCAAACATTCAACCTCCAGCTGCGTATCTCCAGCACACTCAAATGTTGTTTTTTTGCCATCATTGTAAGCCTGCCACACACTATATGATACATTTAAACATAAGAATGAGTGCGAGTTGTCGTCACAACCCGGCTCGTGGGGAGTGACGAAGAGCTCTTATAAGACCAGGGCACAAATAATAATAAAATCAATAATTTTGCTTTATTTAGCCATCTTATGTATAAAACCTTATTAGTTCATCAAAAATTGAGAATAACTCACCACAGGTAAATGAGAAGGTTGTGCTTGAAGGGATGCTCAAAATTCTGCAACGTTGGGTTATATTGAGAGAGTCTCGGTCTTAAATCATTTTCCACACACAGTCTGTGCCTGTATTTAGTTGTCATGCCAGTGAGGGACGAGAATCCACTCTCACATAGGTACGTGGTTGCAGAGAGCATCAGTGTCTTAGCGCGATTTTCCAAGTCAAGAAACTGAGCGCAGCCCAATCCAGAAATCTGGCAGTGGTTTCTGATTACATTTTCACAGAATCGCATGTTGCAATTTCAGTAAGGCTCTCTTGTTCAGATATTGGTAAGTGGATTGGAGGCAGGGCATAAAAGGGATAACGAATCCAGTCGTTTGTGTCGTCCGTTTCGGGAAAGCACCTGTGTAATTGCACACCCAGCTCACTCAGTCAGGTGCTTCGCTATATCACATTTGACATTGTCCATAAGCTTGAACTCATTTGCACACACACACAAAAAAAGATTCATACAATGATGGAAAGACCTGCGTGTTGTCCTTGTGAATGCAGACAGAAAAGAGCTCCAACTTCTTAATCATAGCCTCAATTTTGTCCGGCTAATTGAATATAGTTGCGGAGAGTCAGTGTAATCCTAGATTCAGATCATTCAGCTGAGAATAAACATCACCCAGCTAGGCCAGTCATGTGAGAAACTCGTCATTATGCATAACCAGTATACTTCTACATGTATGGTGTAAAAGCGTTACATGGCCACTGCCCATATCACTGCATAATGAAGAAAATACACGAGTTCGTCTTTATTCTCGCTCAAAAAACTCCTGTGGCTTATTTTTCAAATTGTCATGTTTTGTTTAAATGTCTGCGCAAGTGAAGGTTTCCTGCGAGAGAGAAACAGTTCATGTGATTGGATGTTAATTATTTGACTAGGCTACCTGTATTTGACATTGTGTTGTTATTTCACAAAACACTAGTTCACTGGTTTTATTTTATTTTTTGGCAATAAAACAAATCTACTCAGGCAAGAAAAAAGAGAAAAAATCCAAATATAGACCCGTTAGAAAATATAAAATGTACTGTTTGAAAATGTGAAGAATTATTACTATGATTTTTTATTTATTATTGCCCCAGTTTGGGAATACCTGGTTTAGAGGAATGACCCCCCCCAAAAAAAAAAAAAAAAGTATTATTTGTGAAGGCTTTGGCTGGAATTTGACTTATTACCCTCGAATTATGAGAGTCAGAGACAACTTCTTAATTTTCCCCCAGCAAAGGACTCAATATAGAAAAATGAGACCAGACTACGCTTCCCTCTGTAGTTAGTTTAATCATTTTGACAGTTCCTTGACTGACAACCAGCTGGCCACATACTGTATGTTTAGTAGATTACAAAGAGAAGTAAAGAAGGATGGGGATGGGCCTCACGAGTGGCGCAGTAGTCTAAGGCACGACATAGCAGTGCTAGCTGTGCCACTAAATATTCTGGGTTTGAGTCCAGGCTCTGTCGCAGCCGGCCACAACCGGGAGACCCATGGGGCAGCTCACAATTAGCCCAGCGTTATCCAGGGAAGGGTTTGGCCAGCAGGGATGTCCTTGTCCCATCGCGCACTAGCGATTTCTGTGGCGAGCCAGGCAGTGCACGCTGATATGGTCGCCAGGTATACTGCGTTTCCTCCAATACATTGCTGCGGCTGGCTTCCGGGTTAAGTGGGCAGTGTCAAGAAGCAGTGCGGCATGGCTGGGTTTCGGAGGACAAACAGGAGTTGCAGCGATGAGACAAGACTAACTACCAATTGGATACCACGAAATTGGGGAGAAAAACATTTACAAAAATATAAAGGATGGAGAGAGTGCTCTTTTGGAGTTTTATAAAAGCCAAATTGCCACTCAAAACATACAAAAATGTACCGTATGCCACTGCAAAACAGAGATATTGTGTGGTATTCAATCGGAGCCCTAACTTAATCTGCGTAACTTACTCTGCGTGCCCAGTTCACCAGATCATCCAGTTTAGTAATGACATATTCTCCCTTGCTGCTTGCTACTGCAGCGGGCTTGGCAGCAGCCACCGCTGTGCTTTTCTCTCTGACTGGAACCACGCTGGAGGAAAAGGGAATATTAAGTACTCGAGCAAATCTTGTTTATAGTTCTTGACAAATTCAGATGTTCACTGGATTTCCATTACCTTGTAGCATTGTCGCTTTTAGCAATGTGGTGTAGCAACCTCTGTTGTATCACAAATACTGAAATGGGTCTGTGTGGTAAAAAATACCAAGATTGGATTGGCACTGACAACTTTGTGATAACTGCTGATGTAAAAGAGGTGTATAAAATAAAGTTGATTGATTGACTGGCCATCAACACAAGCACAATGGCACTGCACAGAAATAACACAATACTCTAAACTATAACAAATGGGGCAAAAATATTTAATGTAGACTACTGGTGATTCCAAAACAGAAAGAACCTCCATGTTGCTAACTATAATAAATGCCAGACCTGTCTTGGACAAATTACGCAGTTGATAAGGTGATTAATTAAAACCAGACTGCCAGAGACAGCAGATAAGCGTTCCTAAATAATATCAGATTAAACTTTAAAAAGCAACCTTACCTTGATGAAAAGTTACCAAACGCGGCGAGGCGAGGGACTGCTAAGAAAATACAAAAAAAGCATAGCTAGATTTAAAATGCAATTAAATCATTACGCCACACCAAACTCTCTAGCTAACACAATTTACTGGGGGGATAACATTACTGCACAGGTTGTCACTGGTTACCACAGCCTAACCCAAAATCACGACCAAAAAGCGAATTTTTGTTTTAATGAATTATTACAATAGGCAATATTGACATGTGTGGCTGTAGTAACTAGTGGAAACCCACTGACTGGCAGTCAATGCGCATTTCTTGAGTGGCATAACAAACAGACGTTTGTGATATGGCTAGTTGTAAACTTAGCCAAACTGACTTGTATTAAGAATTTCCTTATATAAATATTAACATGTATTTGCCATTAGACGACCACTAGCTAAGAGGTTGATCACACTGCATGTCTGACTGAGGAACTTAACGTTCCACGCATGCTAGTTAGCTATTTACAAACAAACATGTTCTCCCTCGCTAGCTAACATTAGCTAGTTAGCCTAGCCAGAGCCGTTTCTGTTCAGATTTACGCCAGATATAGCAACTAGCTAGTTTTAGCTAGATAGCAAGGTCAGTGATTATAACCGATGGTGGAAGCATAATATGACAGCAAAACCTAGATAATACATTAATCAGGTGGCATAGGAAATACAGTAATGTTAGTGGGATAAATAAGTCGGATATTCAGCAGAATGATATGTCGCAGTAACTTGGGAACATATTAGCCATAACATCACTCACCCACCCACCAACCAACGCCGCCATCTTTCGCAAAAAATGAGAAGACTTCCACTGACTGTGGATACGTGATAGAACGGTCCGTCCTATCTGTGATCCTTAGGACGTCCCTACTTCTTTGAAGTTGACATTTAAAATGGTTAGGTTCAGGGTTGGGACGTCCCATGGATGAATTAAAATAAATATTGCAGTTAATTATAGGGGCCTACCAGTATATATATATTTTTGTTGACAGGGAGAGAAAAATGTCTAAAGTAAGAGTTAAACGTATTGATGGTCTGAACTTAAATACCAAATATGTGGGAAATCATTTCACATTTGCAAGTGGTTCATGGGTTATGACGTGGCTCAGAGCAGATCTGGGATCACTTTAGACAACCCAATCAACCGAGGTAAAAAAGTTGGATATTCAACGGATATTCGCGCTTTCAAACCACTTGAGCCACAGACTCCAAATAAGTGTCATGATGTTGTAAAAAATTGCGCACAACATTGCACAGGTCTTATTTTCACGATTTGGACATTAATTGGCTTTCCAGAGCTAATAAACATGTGCAAATGTGAGCAGCATTTTGTATTCCAAGTTGAATTAGTTAGGGAGTGTAAACAAAATACAAACCTTTTTTACATTCAAATTTCAATAGCTCCTTGGTCATGTGACCTAGTGACTTCAAACAAGGTTCAGAATGTCCACTCAGTGGCCCTACACATTGCACACCCCTTAGTTTGGCCATTTTCATCTCACATGGTTTTACATGAATTTTTCAAAATTTACAATTTCAATAGCTCCTTGGTCATGTGACCTACTGACCTCAAACAAGGTTCAGAATGTCCACTAACTATACCTTCATATCACTGATGTTTGTCTAATTTCATCTCATGCTATTAGACGTAAATCTGTAATCTTTGCAGGCCTTCATTTTATATGGGTGTGACATTTTTTTATGTTTAAGTCAAACAAATGTTCCATCCTCGCAATAACTATCTTTCACATGGCTGTATGTGGTTTGGATCAAGGACAGGAGAGGTGTGCTTAAGGGAAGGTGCACAGGTAGGCCTCATGAAAAACAATGTTTCATATGCTCTTTTTAATCACAGTAATAGGCAATGATTTGTCAGTCACAGTGAGCTTGATAGCGTGAAATAATTATTTTCATAGCATCACTTTCATATACTGTACATTAAGACAAATCCTTCTACGTTGAGTATTAGGACGCAGTTTACATAACCTGATAATGACTTGATATTTGAGTGCATTCACAACAAGCCACCTGCAGACAACTTACAAAATGCAATATTGCATTTGAGGGTTCGTTTTTCTGATGAAAATAGTTATTCGATGCATGACCTACTATTTCTAACTGGGAAAATTAATTCCTATGTCTTTTGTGAGTAAAATCCTTTTTTCAAAAATGATTTAGGTTCATTTTTGTGGAGCGGTATGAGGTTTGTGATATGGGTCATTTAATACTAAAATAATTTAAGGAATCAATAGATTTCTATATTGCTTCCCCAGTATCTGCATGAACCATCAGGCCAAGTGTTTTTGGTTGACCCTGCTGGACAGAAAGAGAAGGAGGAATCGGAACACACTGCATTCAAATTCAGGTCTTAGTTATTCCATTGTACTGGACCTAATACACATTAGCATTTTACATACATTCATAAGTGTAATAGTTTTTTATGACATACTGTGATTGGCACCGTTGACCTGTATGTATTCTCTCCTGATTGGCTCTGTGGTGCACAGTCTGGCAGTCTGACTAAAGTGCAAGAGGTATGAGGAGAGACATCCTCCTTTGTATTTATGGCAACAAATATAACCTCAACCTTGTGGGTCTATGGGTGTTTGGGCCAATAAAGTGCCAACTCAATTCTACCACTGACTAGTCTCTCATGCCCCTATGAACGGAGACACAGGGCAATAGTTTTTAATCGAAACCAGCCCTTTTTTTACTGGTGTACACTAACCCCTAATTGGGGCTCTTTTCTTGACACATAGTAGCAGTTTACCAGATAAGAAGTCAAGATCAAAAAGTAGATTGTTGTAAGGGTGTATTTACATCCTGTACTGGCTCCATTGTCATATCCATTCTGGATTCTGAGTGGTAAAATCATAGCTGAAAAATGCCTCTATGTATGTGTATACACTTCCACCAAGACAGAACTGCCAAAGGGGGTGGAGTTGCAATCTACTGCAGAGACAGCCTGCAGAGATCTGTCATGCTATCCAGGTTGTGCCCAAACAGTTTGAGCTTCTACTTTTAAAAATCCACCTTTCCAGAAATAAGTCTCTCACTGTTGCCGCTTGTTACAGACCCCCCTCATTCCCCAGCTGTGCCCTGGACACCATATGTGAATTAATTGCCCCCCATTTATCTTCAGAGTTTGTACTGTTAGGTGACCTAAACTGGCATATGCTTAACACCCCGGCCGTCCTACAATTTAGATGCCCTCAATCTTACCCAAATTATCATGAAACCTACCAGGTACAACCCCAAATCCGTAAAATGGGCACCCCATAGATAGCATCCTGACCAACCTGTCTTCTAAATACACCTCTGCTGTCTTCAACCAGGAACTCAGCGATCACTGCCTCATTGCCTGCGTCCGTAATGGGTCTGCGGTCAAACGACCACCCCTCATCAAAGTCAAGCGCTCCCTAAAACACTTCAGCAAGCAGGCCTTTGTAATCGACCTGGAAGGATATTGACCTTGTTCCGTCAGTAGAGGATGCCTGGTTATCCTTTAAAAATGCTTTCTTCACCATCTTAAATAAGCATGCCCCATTCAAAAAAATGTAGAACCAAGAACAGATATAGCCCTTGATTCACTCCAGACCTGACTGCGCTTGACCAGCACAAAACATCCTGTGGCGCACTGCATTAGCATCGAATAGCCCCCATGATATGCAACTTTTCAGGGAAGTAAGGAACCAATATACACAGGCAGTTAGGAAAGCAAAGGCTAGCTTTTTCAAACATTTGCATCCTGTAGCACAAACTCCAAAAAGTTCTGGGACACTGTAAAGTCCATTGAGATTAAGAGCACCTCCTCCCAGCTGCCCACTGCTAGGAAACACTGTCACTACCGATAAATCTATGATTATCGAGAAGCATTTTTCTACGGCTGGCCTTGCTATCCACCTGGCTTCCCCTACCCCGGTCAACAGCTCTGCACCCCCCACAGCAACTTGCCCAAGCCTCCCCATTTCTCCTTCACCCAAATCGTGATAGCTGATGTTCTGAAAGAGCTGCAAAATCTGGGCCCCTACAAATCAGCTGGGCTAGACAATCTGGGCCCTCTCTTTCTAAAAAGATCGCCTCAATTGTTGCAACCCCTATTACTAGCCTGTTCAACCTCTCTTTCGTATTGTCTGAGATCCTCAAAGATTGGAAAGCTGCTGCGGTCATCCTCCTCTTTAAAGGGGGAGACACTCTAGACCCAAACTGTTACAGACCTATATCTATCCTACCCTGCCTTTCTAAGGTCTTCGAAAGCCAAGTTAACAAACAGATCACCGACCATTTCGAATCCCACCGTACTTTCTCCGCTATGCAATCTGGTTTCCGAGCTGGTCATGGGTGCACCTCAACCACGCTCAAGGTCCCAAACGATATCATAATCGCCATCGACAAAAGATAATACTGTGCAGCCGTATCCATCGACCTGGCAAAGGCTTTTGACTTGTCAATCACCGACTACCTCGCCTGGCTCACCAAGTACTTATCAGAAAGATTTCAGTGTGTCATATGGGAGGGCCTGTTGTCCGGACCTCTGCCAATCTCTATGGGGGTGCCACAGTGTTCAATTCTCGGGACGACTATTTTCTCTGTATACATCAATGATGTCGCTCTTGGGGCTGATGATTCTCTGATCCCCCTCTACGCAGACAACACCATTCTGTATACTTCTGGCCCTTGTTTGGACACTGTGTTAACTAACCTCCAGACAAGCTTCAATGCCATACAACTCTCCTTCCGTGGCCTCCAACTGCTCTTAAATGCAAGTAAAACTAAATGCAAGCTCTTCAACCGATCGATGCCCGCATCTGCCCACCCGCCTAGCATCACTACTCTGGACGGTTCTGACTTAGAATATGTGGACAACAACAAATACCTAGATGTTTGGTTAGACTGTAAACTCTCCTTCTAGACTCATATTAAGCTTCTCCAATCCAATATTAAATCTAGAATCGGCTTCCTATTTCGCAACAAAGCATCCTATGACTATCCTGCCGATCCTTGACTTTGGCGATGTCATTTACAAAATAGCCTCCAACACTCTACTCTACTGCCATCCGTTTCATCACCAGAGCCCCATATACTACCCAACACTGCGACCTGTATGCTCTCGTTGGCTGGCCCTCGCTTCATATTCGTTGCCAAACTCACTGGCTCCAGGTCCTCTATAAGTTGTTGCTAGGAAAAGCCCCACCTTATCTCAGCTCACTGGTCACCATAGTAGTGAGCCAATTCCTCGTTGGCCGCCTTTCCTTCCAGTTCTCTGCTGCCAATGACTGGAACAAATTTCATAAATCACTGAAGCTGGAGACTCATATCTCCCTCACTATCTTTAAGCATCAGCTATCAGAGCAGCTTAAAGATCATTGCACCTGTATGTAGCCCATCTGTAAATAGCCCATCCAACTACCTCATCCCCATATTGTTATTTATTTTTTAAATATTGTTTGCTCCTTTTCACCACATTATCTCTACTTGCACATTCAGGGTTTATATGCGAAATTGTAATTATTTCGCCACTACGGCCTATTTATTGCCTTACCTCCCTAATCTTACGTCATTTGCGAACACTGTATATAGACTTTTGTATTGTGTTATTGACTGTACGTTTGTTTATTCCATGTGTAAATCTGTGTTGTTTGTGTCACACCACTTTGCTTTATCTTGGCCAGGTCGCAGTTGTAAATGAGAACTTGTTCTCAACTGGCTTACCTGGATAAAAAAGGTGAAATAAAAAAATGACAAACTACTGTATGTGGGAATGTCTTATGTCCGTCCTACATGTCGTGTTGGTATATTGGAATATTCCTCAACTGCATATGTCATACATTGCTATTGCAAATAGAAGTATTATTTTGAACAACTGACATTTTGCAGATATTATTTTGACAAACACACTTTGGTGCTTACAATTCATTCTCTATTGTCATAGATTTGGTGGGCACTGTCATCTGTTTTTTATTTTATTTTATTTTTGATTTATTTCACCTTTATTTAACCAGGTAGGCTAGTTGAGAACAAGTTCTCATTTGCAACTGCGACCTGGCCAAGATAAAGCATAGCAGTGTGAACAGACAACACAGAGTTACACATGGAGTAAACAATTAGCAAGTCAATAACACAGTAGAAAAAATGGGCAGTCTATATACAATGTGTGCAAAAGGCATGAGGAGGTAGGCGAATAATACAATTTTGCAGATTAACACTGGAGTGATAAATGATCAGATGGGCATGTACAGGTAGAGATATTGGTGTGCAAAAGAGCAGAAAAGTAAATAAATAAAAACAGTATAAAAACAGTATGGGAATGAGGTAGGTGAAAAAGGGTGAGCTATTTACCTATAGACTATGTACAGCTGCAGCGATCGGTTAGCTGCTCGGATAGCTGATGTTTGAAGTTGGTGAGGGAGATAAAAGTCTCCAACTTCAGCGATTTTTTTGCAATTCGTTCCAGTCACAGGCAGCAGAGTACTGGAACGAAAGGCGGCCAAATGAGGTGTTGGCTTTAGGGATGATCAGTGAGATACACCTGCTGGAGCGCGTGCTACGGATGGGTGTTGCCATCGTGACCAGTGAACTGAGATAAGGCGGAGCTTTACCTAGCATGGACTTGTAAATGACCTGGAGCCAGTGGGTCTGGAGACGAATATGTAGTGAGGGCCAGCCGACTAGAGCATACAAGTCGCAGTGGTGGGTGGTATAAGGTGCTTTAGTGACAAAACGGATGGCACTGTGATAGACTGCATCCAGTTTGCTGAGTAGAGTGTTGGAAGCCATTTTGTAGATGACATCGCCGAAGTCGAGGATCGGTAGGATAGTCAGTTTTACTAGGGTAAGCTTGGCAGCGTGAGTGAAGGAGGCTTTGTTGCGGAATAGAAAGCCGACTCTGGATTTGATTTTTGATTGGAGATGTTTGATGTGAGTCTGGAAGGAGAGTTTGCAGTCTAGCCAGACACCTAGGTACTTATAGATGTCCACATATTCAAGGTTGGAACCATCCAGGGTGGTGATGCTAGTCGGGCATGCGGGTGCAGGCAGCGATCGGTTGAAAAGCATGCATTTGGTTTTACTCGCGTTTAAGAGCAGTTGGAGGCCACGGAAGGAGTGCTGTATGGCATTGAAGCTCGTTTGGAGGTTTGATAGCACAGTGTCCAATGACGGGCCGAAAGTATATAGAATGGTGTCGTCTGCGTAGAGGTGGATCAGGGAATCGCCCGCAGCAAGAGCAACATCATTGATATATACAGAGAAAAGAGTCGGCCCGAGAATTGAACCCTGTGGCACCCCCATAGAGACTGCCAGAGGACCGGACAGCATGCCCTCTGATTTGACACACTGAACTCTGTCTGCAAAGTAATTGGTGAACCAGGCAAGGCAGTCATCCGAAAAACCGAGGCTGTTGAGTCTGCCGATAAGAATTTGGTGATTGACAGAGTCGAAAGCCTTGGCGAGGTCGATGAAGACGGCTGCACAGTACTGTCTTTTATCGATGGCGGTTATGATATCATTTAGTACCTTGAGTGTGGCTGAGGTGCACCCGTGACCGGCTCGGAAACCAGATTGCACAGCGGAGAAGGTACGGTGGGATTCGAGATGGTCAGTGACCTGTTTGTTGACTTGGCTTTCGAAGACCTTAGATAGGCAGGGCAGGATGGATATAGGTCTATAGCAGTTTGGGTCCAGGGTGTCTCCTCCTTTGAAGAGGGGGATGACTGCGGCAGCTTTCCAATCCTTGGGGATCTCAGACGATATGAAAGAGAGGTTGAACAGGCTGGTAATAGGGGTTGCGACAATGGCGGCAGATAGTTTCAGAAATAGCGGGTCCAGATTGTCAAGCCCAGCTGATTTGTACGGGTCCAGGTTTTGCAGCTCTTTCAGAACATCTGCTATCTGGATTTGGGTAAAGGAGAACCTGGAGAGGCTTGGGTGAGGAACTACGGGGGGGCGGAGCTGTTGGCCGAGGTTGGAGTAGCCAGGCGGAAGGCATGGCCAGCCGTTGAGAAGTGCTTATTGAAGTTTTCGATAATCATGGATTTATCGGTGGAGACCGTGTTTCCTAGCCTCAGTGCAGTGGGCAGCTGGGAGGAGGTGCTCTTGTTCTCCATGGACTTCACAGTGTCCCAGAACTTTTTGGAGTTGGAGCTACAGGATGCAAACTTTTGCCTGAAGAAGCTGGCCTTAGCTTTCCTGACTGACTGCGTGTATTGGTTCCTGACTTCCCTGAACAGTTGCATATCACGGGGGCTATTCGATGCTATTGCAGTCCGCCACAGGATGTTTTTGTGCTGGTCGAGGGCAGTCAGGTCTGGAGTGAACCAAGGGCTGTATCTGTTCTTGGTTCTGCATTTTTTGAACGGAGCATGCTTATCCAAAATGGTGAGGAAGTTACTTTTAAAGAATGACCAGGCATCCTCAACTGACGGGATGAGGTCAATGTCCTTCCAGGATACACGGGCCAGGTCGATTAGAAAGGCCTGCTCACAGAAGTGTTTTAGGGAGCGTTTGACAGTGATGAGGGGTGGTCGTTTGACTGCGGCTCCGTGGCGGATACAGGCGATGAGGCAGTGATCGCTGAGATCCTGGTTGAAGACAGCGGAGGTATATTTGGAGGGCCAGTTGGTCAGGATGACGTCTATGAGGGTGCCCTTGTTTACAGAGTTAGGGTTGTACCTGGTGGGTTCCTTGATGATTTGCGTGAGATTGAGGGCATCTAGCTTAGATTGTAGGACTGCCGGGGTGTTAAGCATATCCCAGTTTAGGTCACCTAACAGGACAAACTCTGAAGCTAGATGGGGGCGATCAATTCACAAATGGTGTCCAGGGCACAGCTGGGAGCTGACGGGGGTCGGTAGCAGGCGGCAACAGTGAGAGACTTGTTTCTGGAGAGAGTAATTTTCAAAATTAGTAGTTCAAACTGTTTGGGTATGGACCTGGAAAGTATGACATTACTTTGCAGGCTATCTCTGCAGTAGACTGCGACTCCGCCCCCTTTGGCAGTTCTATCTTGACGGAAGATGTTATAGTTGGGTATGGAAATCTCTGAATTTTTGGTGGCCTTCCTGAGCCAGGATTCAGACACGGCAAGGACATCAGGGTTAGCAGAGTGTGCTAAAGCAGTGAGTAAAACAAACTTAGGGAGGAGGCTTCTGATGTTGACATGCATAAAACCAAGACTTTTCGATCACAGAAGTCAACAAATGAGGGTACCTGGGGACATGCAGGGCCTGGGTTTACCTCCACATCACCCGCGGAACAGAGAAGGAGTAGTATGAGGGTGCGGCTAAAGGCTATCAAAACTGGTCGCCTAGAGCGTTGGGGGCAGAGGATAAGAGGAGCAGGTTTCTGGGCATGGTAGAATATATTCAGGGCATAATGCGCAGACAGGGGTATGGTGGGGTGCGGGTACAGCGGAGGTAAGCCCAGGCACTGGGTGATGATGAGAGAGGTTGTATCTCTGGACATGCTGGTTGTAATGGGTGAGGTCACCGCATGTGGGGGGTGGGACAAAGGAGGTAACAGGGGTATGCAGAGTGGATCTAGGGGCTCCATTGTGAACTAAAACAATGATAACTAACCTGAACAACAGTATACAAGGCATATTGACATTTGGGAGAGACATACAGCGAGGCATACAGTAATCACAGGTGTTGAATTGGGAAAGCTAGCTAAAAACAGTAGGCGAGGCTAATCAGCTAGCACAACAAACAGCAGGTAAAATGGCGTTGACTAGGCAACTGGGTCGACAGATAAAACAAACAAGCAGAATGGAGTACCGTGATTAATGGACAGTCCAGCGTGCGTCAGCTATGTAGCCAAGAGATCAGTGTCCAGGGGGCAGCGGTGGATGGGCAGGGAAGCTGGGCTGGCGAGTGTTATCCAGGTTTAAAAAAAAAAAAAAAAAAAAAAAACTAACAATGACTAAATAGCTTGTAGCTAGTTAGCTGGTTAGCGTCTGGAGGTTCTTGAGTGTGTCATAAAAATAAAATAAAAATTAAAGGTGATAGCGATTCCGTATCACAGTGGGTGAGGCAGGTTTCCGGAAGGTATAAACAAAATAAAAATCAAAGAGAGATAGAAAGTAAATGGGTTCAGAGTGTTTAGAACGCAGTGAGCCAGATGGTTAGCAGGCCTGTGCTAACAAGCTAACAGTTCGTAGGCCCGGGCTAGACAAGCTAACCGTTAGCAGGCCGAATTAGCAAGCAGGGAGATAGCGAGGGCTAGAGAGCTAACCTTTGGGGGGGATCTGTGATCTTTGTGATATGACTTTAAGCACGTACTGATGTAACTGTCACTTAATATTTTTTTCTTAAAGTCTTCAAACGCTCTACATTTATTCACTCTGTGATAGGGTTTGATTCTATATGCTACTTTTAGTATTGTCCTGTAAATGGTTCAGTACCTATAGTTTAGGCTGTGTGTAGAATGGGGCATAAAGGAAATTACCTCTACTAATAGGAAAACAGCATAACAATTTGGGTTGTGTATTCATTTGCCTATAACTAATCATAATTCCATTATTGTCACGCCCTGACCTTAGAGAGCCTTTTTATTTCTCTATTTGGTTAGGTCGGATATGATTTGGGTATGTTTCAGTGCTGGGTAGCCTGCAGAACTTTATGTTAGTTTTGTATTTTGTTTTTCGGTGTCATAAAAAATAAAGAAAATGTACACCTACCACGCTGCACCTTGGTCCAATCCATCTTTAAACGAACGTGACAGAAGATCCCACCACAAACGGACCAAGCAGCGTGGCCAGGAGGAGCAGACATCCTGGACATGGGAGGATATCTTAGATGGTAAGGGATCCTGGATGTGGGAGAAGATCCTGGCCGGAAGGGATCGCCTTCCATGGTAGCAGACGGAGGCAGCGAGGGCGGAACAACGATGACACCGGGATTCGTGACCACGAAACAAGCACGAGAGGCAGGCCAAAAATTTTTTGTGAGGGAGACACGGGGTGGTTGGCGGAGCCAGGTTTCAGACCAGAGCCAACACCCCGCACTCGCTTTAAGGAGAGTGTGACCGTTCAGGCACCATGTTATGCGGTGAAACACACTGTCTCCAGTGCGCATTCACAGCCTGGTGCGTACTGTGCCAGCTCCTCACACTTGCCGTGCGAAATTGAGCATACAGCCAGGACGGGTTGTGCCGGCTCAGCGCTCTTGGTCTCCAGTAAGCCACCTTGGTCCAGGATATCCTGCGCCGGCTCTACGCACTGTGTCGCCAGTGCACCTTCACAGCCCAGTGCATCCTGTGCCTGCTCCTCGCGCTCGTTCTGAGGTGCGTGGCACACGCCCGGTACCATCAGTGCTGGCCCCACGCACCAAGCTTCCGGCGACAGTTCCCAGTCCAGAGCTTCCGACGACAGTTCCCAGTCCAGAGCTTCCGGCGACAGTTCCCAATCCAGAGCTTCCGGCGACGGTCCACAGTTCGGTAACCTCCAGCGACGATCCACAGTCCGGAACCTCCTGAGACGGTCCACAGTCCAGAACCTCCTGAGACGGTCCACAGTCTGGAGCCTCCAGTGATGATCCATGGCACGAAGCATCGAGTGATGATCCATGGCCCGGACCCTCCAGTGATGATCCATGGCCCGGAGCCTCCAGTGATGATCCATGGCCCGGAGCCTCCAGTGATGATCCATGGCCCGGAGCCTCTAGTGATGATCCATGGCCCGGAGCCTCCAGTGATGATCCATGGCCCGGAGCCTCGAGTGATGATCCATGGCCCGGAGCCTCCAGCGATGATCTATGGCCCGGAGTCTCCAGCAAGGGTCTGCAGTCCAGAGCCTCCAGCGACGGTCCAGAGCCTTCAGCGACGGTCTGCGGTCCAGAGCCTTCAGCGACAGTCTGCGGTCCAGAGCCTCCAGCGACGGTCGGCGGTCCAAAGCCTCCAGCGACGGTCGGCGGTCCAAAGCCTCCAGCGACGGTCGGCGGTCCAGAGCCTCCAGCGACGGTCGGCGACCCTTCAGCGACGGTCGGCGGTCCAGAGCCTCCAGCGACAGTCTGCGGTCCAGAGCCTCCAGTGACAGTCTGCAGCCTAGAGCCTCCAGCGGGGGTTCCCAGTCCAGAGCCTCCTGTGAGGGTTCTGATCTACGGTCCGGAGACCCTGGCAACGATCTACGGTCCGGAGCCCCGGCGACAATCCACGATCCGGTTCCACGAAAGCGGAGGGATCAGCGAGTGGAGCGGGGTCTACATCCCGAACCGAAGCCACCAACGAGGCTAGATGCCCACCCGGACCCTCCCCCTTGGAGTCAGGTTTTGCGGCCAGAGTCCGCACCTTTGGGGTGGGGTACTGCCTTTTTATTTCTCTATTTGGTTAGGTCTGGGTGTGATTTGGGTGGGCATTCTAGTTTTCCTATTTCTTTGTTTGGCCGGGTATGGTTCCCAATCAGAGGCAGCTGTCTATCGTTGTCTCTGATTTGGGATCATGTTTAGGCAGCCTTTTTTCCCCCTTTAGTTTGCAGAACTTTATGTTCGATTATCTTTTGTTGTTTTGTTTGGTGTTCATCAAAATAAAGTAAGATGTAGCTTACCACGCTGCACCTTGGTCTCATTCCAACAACTGACATAACAATTATTTATACATAAAAAAGAGAATACTTCAAAATGAGAGATCCTGCCATGGAAAAGACGACTGGGCAGACATAAAGTGGAAAGGAGGGGAAATAACTCACAGCATGCAGCAGGACACCTTCAGCTGTGGGGTCTTTTTAATGCAGGTTTGATAGTTATATTTTCAATAATGAATGGTTAGCTGTTATGTGACAATTAGGTCAAAAACTATTTTTTTTGGTGTAGATGGCCAAGGAAGTTGCACAGAACTTCCCCAACATCCCCTTCCAAATTGATATGGAACCTTCAAAAACAATAGAGCAACTGCGAAAAAGAAATGGCTGAGGATATACTAAAAATGTCTGGAATGTAATGACATTTAATTCAAAGTAAATGTCAATTCTTTATTTTTATGTAGTTGTGTGGGACAGCCATATGTTCAGTTTATGCCTATGATTTCAGAGTTCCACAAGGCCAACAACTGACTGGGTTAGTAACTTTATTTAACATGTTTATAATCTTTTGACAACAGTGACGGCATGTAATACAATTTATGATATAACACAATGGATGGCTAATTCGTCATTCGTCATACTGCATTGATATTTGATATTATTTATAATGTGTTATGCGTTGTTTTATTTTGATTGAATGTTTTGCATGTCAACGGTGGTTCCATATGCTGTGCCTAGGAATGAAGACAAAAGAGTTCAACAGAAGAAAGAACACAAACTGGAAGTGCAGTCTTTGTATGCTATACCCCATCCACACTGAAGAGGCTCTGAAATGTACATCAACCAGGGATAAAGAGAAAGATAACACTGTGAAATTGTTCATACTTAATTGAAGTTAAGTGTCTATTGACACTTAATTTTATTCTTTGATTTACTGGCCACCATTACTGTGGTTACATGTTCAGTATATGTATTGACCAGCAAACCCACTGCAGCATACCTCACTAGCTCACTCTCCATCCCTGCTTTGGACAATTAATAACATGACACTCGTACTCTGCCCTTTTCCTTTATGGTTGATATTAACAGCGAAAGGCGATACTATCTGTCTCTCTCCTATTGTGTACCACTGTTAAATACTGTGGAAAATTAAACATAGGGAAAATAAGTACTTAAAATGACCAATTACTGTAGATAAATATGAAAGAAAATGTTAAACACAACACTAGACTGAACCCCCTAATTGTCAAACTAATATTAATGTACAACAATATAGAAGATACATGACTAGAGGTTATGCAATATGGGTGTATATCCACTGCATGCTTCTTAGGTGTGTAATTGACATGACCAAGGAGCTATTGCAAATTTGAAACGATGAAAAATGTACATTTCACCGTGTGATTTTACAGTACACAAACAAGAGTGTGCAATATAGAAGGGTAGTCAGTGGACATTAGGTCACATGACCAAGGAGCTATTGAAATCTTACATTTAGAAAAATTCATGTAAAAACGTGTGAGATAAAAATGGACAAAGTAAAGGATGTGCAATGTGTAGGCCCACTGAGTGGACATTCTGAACCTGGTTTGAAGTCATCAGGTCACATGACCAAGGAGCTATTGAAATTCTAAACTTTGAAAAATTAATGTAAAACCATGTGAGATGAAAATGGACAAACTAAAGGGTGTGCAATGTGTGTCTATGCCATCGGGTTAGCAACAACCAGTTTTGAAAGTGTTAGGAGTAATGGTTAAATGGTTTTTCGGTTTTTCGGATGACTGCCTTGCCTGGTTCACCAATTACTTTGCAGACAGAGTTCAGTGTGTCAAATCGGAGGGCATGCTGTCTGGTCCTCTGGCAGTCTCTATGGGTGTGCCACAGGGTTCAATTCTTGGGCCGACTCTTTTCTCTGTATATATCAATGATGTTGCTCTTGCTGCGGGCGATTCCCTGATCCACCTCTACGCAGACGACACCATTCTATATACTTTCGGCCCGTCATCGGACACTGTGCTATCTAACCTCCAAACGAGCTTCAATGCCATACAGCACTCCTCCCGTGGCCTCCAACTGCTCTTAAACGCGAGTAAAACCAAATGCATGCTTTTCAACCGATCGCTGCCTGCACCCGCATGCCCGACTAGCATCACCACCCTGGATGGTTCCGACCTTGAATATGTGGACATCTATAAGTACATAGGTGTCTGGCTAGACTGCAAACTCTCCTTCCAGACTCACATCAAACATCTCCAATCGAAAATCAAATCAAGAGTCGGCTTTCTATTCCGCAACAAAGCCTCCTTCACTCACGCTGCCAAGCTTACCCTAGTAAAACTGACTATCCTACCGATCCTCGACTTCGGCGATGTCATCTACAAAATGGCTTCCAACACTCTACTCAGCAAACTGGATGCAGTCTATCACAGTGCCATCCGTTTTGTCACCTTATACCACCCACCACTGCGACTTGTATGCTCTAGTCGGCTGGCCCTCACTACATATTCGTCGCCAGACCCACTGGCTCCAGGTCATCTACAAGTCCATGCTAGGTAAAGCTCCGCCTTATCTCAGTTCACTGGTCACGATGGCAACACCCATCCGTAGCACGCGCTCCAGCAGGTGTATCTCACTGATCATCCCTAAAGCCAACACCTCATTTGGCCGCCTTTCGTTCCAGTACTCTGCTGCCTGTGACTGGAACGAATTGCAAAAATCGCTGAAGTTGGAGACTTTTATCTCCCTCACCAACTTCAAACATCAGCTATCCGAGCAGCTAACCGATCGCTGCAGCTGTACATAGTCTATAGGTAAATAGCCCACCCATTTTCACCTACCTCATTCCCATACTGTTTTTATACAGTTTTTTTGATTTATTTACTTTTCTGCTCTTTTGCACACCAATATCTCTACCTGTACATGACCATCTGATCATTTATCACTCCAGTGTTAATCTGCAAAATTGTATTATTCGCCTACCTCCTCATGCCTTTTGCACACATTGTATATAGACTGCCCATTTTTTCTACTGTGTTATTGACTTGTTAATTGTTTACTCCATGTGTAACTCTGTGTTGTCTGTTCACACTGCTATGCTTTATCTTGGCCAGGTCGCAGTTGCAAATGAGAACTTGTTCTCAACTAGCCTACCTGGTTAAATAAAGGTGAAATAAAAAAAATAAAAAAATAAAAAAATAAAGAGCTCTTGAAATATCAAATAAAATCAAATGTATTTATATAGCCCTTCTTACATTAGCTGATATATCAAAGTGCTGTACAGAAACCCAGCCTAAAACCCCAAACAGCAAGCAATGCAGGTGTAGAAGCACGGTGGCTAGAAAAACTCCCTAGAAAGGCCTAAACCTAGGAAGAAACCTAGAGAGGAACCAGGCTATGAGGGGTGGCCAGTCCTCTTCTGGCTGTGCCGGGTGGAGATTATAACAGAACATGGCCAAGATGTTTGACATTTGAAAAATTTAATTTGTCACTATGTTGACGGTCCCTAACTGCTGTTGGTGAACGTAATTAAAACTACAGCCGAATATCCGTCGAATATCCAACTTGAAACTGTCTTTACATCGGTCCCAAATCATAGTCTTGTCAATGCCGTTACACAACGCAAAAGTGACCAAACAATGCACAGATACTTGCGCGCCTGTCTTGATTATCTGTGGCGGGAATATTAGTTATTGTTCACGCTCGTGGAGTAGGCCTATTCGAATGTCAAGTACAACCGTTAGTGATGAAACTGTCAACATCAATTAAAAACAAGTTGCAGACATGAGAGTTAGCGAAATGAAAGGATTGCTTCTCTATGACCAACAATGTATCAGCTGATCAGTTCAAACAGCAGACAGAATGAGGTTTATCAGTTGCTTCTTGTGTATGTTGTATGTGTGCACAATGTATGCCGAGGTCATCTACACTAACATTTGGGCTCTACATTTGAATTGCACTCCTGAACAAATCAACAAGATTGCAAAGAAGCATGGTTTCCATAACCTGGGAAAGGTAAAACAATGTTAGTTCACTGTTTATGTCATATAATGATTTGTATTTTTATGTGTAGATCTTTTGGCATATTATGACTAGCTAATTTCTTCTGGCATATTATATTTGTAGATATTTCCAGATGGCAACTATTACCATATGGAGCAAAGACAGGTGGCAAAACAATCATTGCAGGCACACTATTTGCATAATCTTATATTCAAAATGGACCCTAAGGTGAATAGCCAATAGGTCAATACTATCCAAAATTGGCTGGAATAACCAGTCCCAGCATTTCTCTTATTGTAATGAGTGTGATGATGTACTCTCTATTTCGTAGGTGCTTTGGTTTGCACAGCAATCTGGAAGGAGTAGAAAGAGAAGACACTCTTTCACAGTACCGACTGATCCATTTTTCAGTCAGCAGTGGTACCTGGTATGTCAACATTAAGCTTCCATTTTTGTTTGAAGTATATTTCCATAATAGAAGCTCTTTACATTTTTATTCAGCCTGTTTTAGTTTTTTCTGCCTTGAGTGAAAACAAATGGTTATCCCCGTTTTAACAGAAAAAAATGATTTATTCAAACTGCTTTTCCAGAGTGAGGCCTTTGATCAGAATGTGGTGGCTGCATGGGCTCGAGGCTACACAGGAAAAGGGGTGGTGGTGTCCATCTTAGACGATGGCCTAGAGGCAAGCCACCCAGACATTGCTGAAAATTATGTGAGTTGTTATTATATATATTTTTATTTAACCTTTATTTTAACAGGGAACACATTGAGACCTAGGTCTCTTTTACAAATGTGCCTTGTATAATACAACATAAATATGCAGATTATACCCTATATATATTAAAATACAAAACACATTAATGGGAAGCACAAATCACCCAGAAAAAGTTACATTCCTCCACAAAAATGTCCCCAATCAATACTTTAAATTGCCCGAATGGCACTAGAACATCAATATGAAATGTATTTAGAATTTTGTTCCAGCAATACAGTGCTGTAACAAAAATGGAAAAAGACAAATATTATTTAAAAAATCAAATACAAGTGGCAAATGATCCTTATAAAGACCTAATGTATTGTACCTGTAGGATCCACAGGCTAGCTATGACATGAACGATAATGACCCCAACCCAGACACCCAATACACTCTGACCAGACCAAAGAGGTAATTTGCTATGATGTTAAGATTTTAATGTAAGATATTACATCATGTATCATGTATGAAGTGCACTATGTAACAACATTATGTATGGATGAACCCCTTTTGTATTCTGTTCCATAGGCATGGAACACGGTGTGCTGGGGTGGTGGCAGCGGTGGCAAATAATGGGGTGTGTGGGGTTGGAGTGGCATATCAGGCCAAGATTGGAGGTAAGTATTACCCATACATTCACTCATTTGGTCTCTTTTAATAGCATATAGAACTGTACTGCAATTATCCTGCTTTAATTTGCGTCCTGTTACTTGTTCTGTTTTGTCCAGGAGTTCGGATGTTGGATGGACAAGTGACTGACCTGATAGAAGCCATGTCCTTAAATTTGAATCAGCAACACATTGACATCTACAGCTCCAGCTGGGGACCTGAAGATTTGGGGACGAATTTGGAGGGGCCAAACACATTGGCCCAAGAAGCCTTTATCAGAGGCATTACCAATGTATGATACAACTTGTACTGGTTATCCTATATTACCTGTTTCATCAGTAGTGTCCATTTTGTTAGATAAGATAAAACAATGTAATCGGCATTGGCAACTAAAGCGGTAAGATCATACAATGAGTCTTAAAAAACATATTCAATACCTTACAGGGCCGAGGTGGCTTGGGTTCCATTTACGTCTGGGCTTCAGGCAATGGGGGCGCCAGCTTTGACAACTGCAACTGCGATGGCTACACCAACAGCATTTACACGTTGTCTGTTGGTAGTACCACTGAGAGGGGAACACTGCCCTTCTACAGTGAACCCTGCTCTGCCATTCTAACAACGACTTACAGTGGTGGCAGCTTTCATCACCGCAATATTGTAAGTCTCTTTGTCCTCAACTCATCCCACACTAGTGTTTTTAACATCCATATATTTCTTTAAAAAGATGCATTTAGAGTGACAAAGCATTCTGTTAAATCTTTGACAAGTTTAGCATTAGTTTAATTGTGCTTAACAAAGTAGTCACATGAATGCAAAGGTTTGCTGAAGATGTGTGGAACTCTGAAAAAGGTCAATATTTATCTTACATTTACCACCTACAGCAACAGTAAGCAAAGCCTCAACAAAGTACCTGGATGTTGTTTCCCTTCCAGGTCACCACCGACCTGCATCAATCCTGCACCTCAGACCATACTGGGACCTCTGCCTCTGCCCCTCTGGCTGCTGGGATCATTGCACTGGCTCTGGAGGCAAAGTAACCATTCTCTTGTCTCTGTGCACCTGTAACTCAATAACCTATTTGTTGTAAGTTTGAGGCTTTGAGTCATCGAGAAAGATGATAATATCCCAACTTCTCCCACAGCCCGACACTTAACTGGCGTGATGTGCAACACCTCGTGGTGCGAGCATCTAGACCGGTAGATCTTCGAACGCATGATTGGCGGACCAATGGTGTTGGAAGACCTGGTGAGACATAAAGCACTACCTTCTAGTGTTAGGTAGTTGACCAGGGGTGGCAGGGTAGCCTAGTGGTTAGAGCGTTGGACTAGTAACAGGAAGGTTGCAAGTTCAAATCCCCGAGCTGACAAGGTACAAATCTGTCATTTTGCCCCTGAACAAGCAACCCACTGTTCCTAGGCCGTCATTGAAAATAAGAATTTATTCTTAACTGACTTGCCTAAATAAAGGTAAAATAATATATATTTTTTTAGGGAAACTGGGATGTGATTTGCTACACTGTAGGGCCAGAAATAGAGTTGAAATGAATGAACTGCTTTTAGACAGGCAGCCCAGTTCTGATATTTTTTTAACTAATTGGTCTTTTGACAAATCAGGTTGGTCAAAAGACCAGTTAGTGGAAAAATATAAGAATTGGGCTGCCTGTGTAAACACAGATATAGCATCATACACCTGATTTGCTTTATTGTAGTCAGCCATTACTATGGATATGGGCTACTGGATGCAGGGAGACTGGTGGAGTTGGCCAGTAAATGGAAAGCAGTCAAACCTAAAAGGAAATGCACCATTGACCTTATTACCAGAGCCATGTAAGGAAAACACCATTGTCCTTTCATCTCACTTATGGATAGTAGGAGGAAAACAGCCGCTTAGTGTGTTCTATAGCTGTTTACAGTAAACATAAACATGATCTTCAGATTTTATTGAGCATAAACAGAAGTGGAGGCTGGTGGGAGGAGCTATAGGACAGGCTCATTGTAATGGCTGGGATGCAATGCATGGAACGGAGTCAAACATGTGGTTTCCATTTGTGTGGTGTGTGATACCATTCCATTAGCTCCTCCCACCAGCCACCAATGATAAAGTAATTCCACTAATTCATAATGCCAACTTGGCCAGTTAGATGTGTTATACCTGATGCTCTGTCTGTCTGATAGTGAACTCCGCAGGAAACTGACATTGAGGTGGAATGTGACAGCTTGTCACGGCACCAGAAACTGGATTCGGTCTCTGGAGCACATCCAGGCCCGTCTTACACTGACCTATAGCAGACGTGGAGATCTCTCCATCACCCTCATTAGCCCAAAGAAGACCATCTCCAATTTACTCACAACCAGGTAAGGCACAGCCAAGTCAATGGACAGAAAGATTGAAAGCAATACATAGAAGTGATTTAAAAAGTCATAGTCAATCAATTAATAATATTATAATACTCTTGGTGGTCTTTAATTTACAATATGTAGAATCTATGAGGATAGAAAGGTTCAGAACTTTTGTGAAACATCACAGCACAGTGGAAAAATATATGGCAAATAGAAATCAAAACTTGATGGTGTTCAGAGATAGATGGGAGGGGTTTAGTAGAAGATAACTATTGTAAACCATACTGTGTCTGTAAAATGTACACTGCTCAAAAAAATAAAGGGAACACTTAAACAACACAATGTAACTCCAAGTCAATCAAATCACACTTCTGTGAAATCAAATTGTCCACTTAGGAAGCAAAACTGATTGACAATACATTTCACATGCTGTTGTGTAAATGGAATAGACAACAGGTGGAAATTATAGGCAATTAGCAAGACACCCCCAATAAAGGAGTGGTTCTGCAGGTGGGGACCACAGACCACTTCTCAGTTACTATGCTTCCTGGCTGATGTTTTGGTCACTTTTGAATGCTGGCGGTGCTTTCACTCTAGTGGTAGCATGAGACCGAGTCTTCAACCCACACAACTGGCTCAGGTAATGCAGCTCATCCAGGATGGTACATCAATGCGAGCTGTGGCAAGAAGGTTTGCTGTGTCTGTCAGCGTAGTGTCCAGAGCATGGAGGCGCTACCAGGAGACAGGCCAGTACATCAGGAGACATGGAGGAGGCCGTAGGAGGGCAACAACCCAGCAGCAGGACCGCTACCTCCGCCTTTGTGCAAGGAGGAGCAGGAGGAGCACTGCCAGAGCCCTGCAAAATGACCTCCAGCAGGCCACAAATGTGCATGTGTCTGCTCAAACGATCAGAAACAGACTCCATGAGGGTGGTATGAGGGCCCGACGTCCACAGGTGGGGGTTGTGCTTACAGCCCAACACCGTGCAGGACGTTTGGCATTTTCCAGAGAACACCAAGATTGGCAAATTCGCCACTGGCGCCCTGTGCTCTTCACAGATGAAAGCAGGTTCACACTGAGCACATGTGACAGACGTGACAGAGTCTGGAGATGCCATGGAGAACGTTCTGCTGCCTGCAACATCCTCCAGCATGACCGGTTTGGAGGTGGGTCAGTCATGGTGTGGGGTGGCATTTCTTTGGAGGGCCGCACAGCCCTCCATGTGCTCGCCAGAGGTAGCCTGACTGTCATTAGGTACCGAGATGAGATCCTCAGACCCCTTGTGAAACCATATGCTGGTGCGGTTGGCCCTGGGTTCCTCCTAATGCAAAACAATGCTAGACCTCATGTGGCTGGAGTGTGTCAGCAGTTCCTGCAAGAGGAAGGCATTGATGCTATGGACTGGCCCGCCCGTTCCCCAGACCTGAATCCAATTGATTACATCTGGGACATCATGTCTCGCTCCATCCACCAACGCCAAGTTGCACCACAGACTGTCCAGGAGTTGGCGGATGCTTTAGTCCAGGTCTGGGAGAAGATCCCTCAGGAGACCATCCGCCACCTCATCAGGAGCATGCCCAGGTGTTGTAGGGAGGTCATACAGGCACGTGGAGGCCACACACACACACTACTGAGCCTCATTTTGACTTGTTTTAAGGACATTACATAAAAGTTGGATCAGCCTGTAGTGTGGTTTTCCACTTTCATTTTGATTGTGACTCCAAATCCAGGCCTCCATGGGTTGATAGATTTGATTTCCATTGATCATTTTTGTGTGTTTTTGTTGTCAGCACATTCAACTATGTAATGAAAAAAGTATTTAATAAGAATATTTAATTCATTCAGATATAGGATGTGTTATTTTAGTGTTCCCTTTATTTTTTTGAGCAGTGTATATAGTATGTATAGGCTTCTACTTTCAGCTTAAGTGTTGTCGTCTACTACTTTACTCGAATTAGGGTAAGGATGGTAGGGTTAAGTGTGCCTTGGATTGTAAATAAATCACCGACAGTGTCACCAGAAAAGCACCATCACACCTCGTCCTCCATGCTTCACGGTGGGAACCACACATGCGGAGATCATCCGTTCACCTACTCTGCGTCTCAGACACAGAGGTTGGAATCAAAAATGTCAAATTTGGACTCATCAGACCAAAGGACAAATTTCCACCGGTCTAATGTCCATTGCTTGTGTTTCTTGGCCCAACAAGTCCCTTCTTCTTATTTGTGTCCTTTTTTAGTGGTTTCTTTGCAGCAATTCGACCATGAAGGACTTTCACACAGTCTCCTCTGAACAGTTGATGTTGAGATGTCTGTTACTTGAACTCTGTGAAGCATTTATTTGGGCTGCAATTTGAGGCTGGTAACTCTAATGAACTTATCCTCTGCAGCAGAGGTAACTCTGGGATCATCCTTTCCTGTGGCGGTCCTTCTGAGAGCCAGTTTCATCATTGCGCTTGATGGTTTTTGCAACTGCACTTGAATAAACTTTCAAAGTTCTTAATTTTCCGCATTGACTGACCTTCATGTCTTAAAGTAATGATGGACTGTCGTTTCTCTTTGCTTATTTGAGCTGTTCTTGCCATAATATGGACTTTGTCTATTACCAAATAGGGCTATCTTCTGTATACCAACCCTACCTTGTCACAACACAACTGATTGGCTCAAACGCATTAAGTTTTACTTTTAAATAGGCAAACCTGTTAATTGAAATGCATTCCAGGTGACTACCTCATGAAGCTGGTTGAGAGAATGCCAAGAGTGTGCAAAGCTGTCATCAAGGCAAAGGGTGGCTACTTTGAAGAATCTCAAAATATAAAATATATTTAGATTTGTTTAGCACTTTTTTGGTTACTACATGATTCCATGTGTGTTATTTCATAGTTGATGTCTTCACTATTATTCTACAATGTAGAAAATAGTAAAAATAAAGAAAAGGCCTGGACTGAGTAGGTGTGTCTAAACTTTTGACTGTGACTGTGTGTATATATATATATATATCTATATATATATATATATATACACACACACACACACACACACACACACACACACACACACACACACACACACACACACACACACACACACACACACACACACACACACACACACACAACTTATTGTGGGAAGCTTGTGGAAGGCTATCTGAAACGTTTGACCCAAGTTAAACAATATTAAGGTAATTCTACCAAATACTAATTGAGGGTATGTAAACTTCTGACCCTGTCACGCCCTGACCTGAGTATTCTTTGTTTTCTTTATATATTTTGGTTAGGTCAGGGTGTGACATGGGTGATGTATATGTTTTGTACTGTCTAGGGGTTTTGTAGGTTTATGGGGTTGTTTACCATCTAGGTGTTTATGCATTCTATGGTTGCCTAGATTGGTTCTCAATTAGAGGCAGCTGTTTATCGTTGTCTCCGATTGGGAACCATATTTAGGCAGCCATCTGCTTTGGGTATTTTGTGGGTTATTGTCTATGTGATGTTGCATGTTTGCACTCAGTGTTTATAGCGGTCACATTCGTTTTGTTACTTTGTATAGTTTGTTTAAGTGTTCTTCGTCTTATTAAAGAAGATGTATTCATATCACGCTGCGCCTTGGTCTCCTCCATACGACGAACGTGACAGACCCACTGGGAATGTGAAATAAAAGCTGAAATAAATCACTACTATTATTCCGAAATTTCACATTCTTAAAATAAAGTGGTTATCCTAACTGACCTAAGACAGGGAATTTTTACTAGGATTAAATGTCAGGAATTGTGAAAAACTGAGTTTAAATGTATTTGGCTAAGGTTTATGTAAACTTCTGACTTCAACTGTATATTGAACATTCAAGACACAATTGTGCAGAAATAAAGGGAGGAGCCAGGAATATTTTCCACAATGGAATCAGCTGACTCCTCGGCTTTCTAGAAAAAGTCATTATTTCTAAACTAGACTATGAACAAATCATAAACTCAGAAAAAAAGTCCCTTTTTCAGGACCCTGTCTTTCAAAGATAATTTGTAAAAATCCAAATAACTTCACAGATCCTCATTGTAAAGGGTTTAAACACTGTTTCCCATGCTTGTTCAATGAACCATAAACAATTAATGAACATGCACCTGTGGACCGGTCTTTAAGACACTAACAGCTTACAGACGGTAGACAATTAAGGTCACATCAAAACTTATGACAGTGAAGAGACCTTTCTACTGACTCTGAAAAACAGTAAAAGAAAGATTCTCAGGGTCCTTGCTCATCTGCGTGAACGTGCCTTAGGCATGCTGCAAGGAGGCATGAAGACTGCAATTTATTGCCCTGGCCACATCTGCAATGTCCATACTGTGAGAAGCCTAAGACAGCGCTACAGGGAGACAGGATGGACAGCTGATCGTCCTCGCAGCGGCAGACCACGTGTAACAACACCTGCACAGGATCAGTACATCCGAACATCACACCTGCGGGACAGGTACAGGATGGCATTAACAACTGCCCGAGTTACACCAGGAACCCACAATCCCTCCATCAGTGCTGACTTTCCGCAATAGGCTGAGAGAGACTGGACTGAGGGCTTGTAGGCCTGTTGTAAGGCAGGTCCTCACCAGACATCATCGGCAACAACGTTGCCTATGGGCACAAACCCACCGTTGCTGGACCAGACAGGACTGGTACAAAATGCTCGTCACTGACGAGTCGCGGTTTTGTCTCTCCAGGAGTGATGGTCGGATTTGCGTTTATCGTCTAAGAAATGAGCGTTACACCGAGGCCTGTCCTCAAGAGTGGCATCGATTTTGGAGGTGGAGGGTCTGTCGTGGTCTGGGGTGGTGTGTTACAGCATCATAGGACTGAGCTTGTTGTCATTGCAGGCAATCTCAACGCTGTGCGTTACAGGGAAGACATCCTCCTCCCTCATGTGGTACCCTTCCTGCAGGCTCATCCTGACATGACCCTCCAGCATGACAATGCCACCAGCCATACTGCTCATTCTGTGCGTGATTTCCTGCAAGACAGGAATGTCAGTGTTCTGCCATGGCCAACGAAGAGCCCGGGTTCTCAATCCCATTGAGCACATCTGGGAGCTGTTGGATCGGAGGGTGAGGGCTAGAGCAATTCCCCCCAGAAATGTCCAGGAACTTGCAGGTGCCTTGGTGGAAGAGTGGGGTAACATCTCACAGCAAAAACAGGCAAATCTGGTGCAGTCCATGAGGAGGAGTGCACTGCAGTACTTAATGCAGCTGGTGGCCACACTAGATATTGACTGTTTTTGAATTTGAACCCCCCTTTATTCAGGTACACATAATTCAATTTCTGTTAGTCACATGTCTGTGGAACTTGTTCAGCGCATGTCTCAGTTGATGAATCTTGTTATGTTCATACAAATATTTACACATGTTAAGTTTGCTGAAAATAAATGCAGTTGACAGTGAGAGGATGTTTCTTTTTTTGCTGTTCATATATATATAGAGTATTTGAAGAAGTATTTGATACACTGCCGATTTAGCAGGTTTTCCCTTTTACAAAGCATGTAGACGTCTGTAATTTGTATCATAGGTACACTTCAACTGTGAGAGATGGAATCTAAAACAAAAATTCAGAAAATCACATTGTATAATTTTTAAGTAATTAATTAGCAATTTATCGCATGACATAAGTATTTGATACATCAGAAAAGCAGAACTTAATATTTAGTGCAGAAACCTTTGTTTGCAATTACAGAGATCATACATTTCCTGTAGTTCTTGACCAGGTTTGCACACACTGCAGCAGGGATTTTGGCCCACTCCTCCATACAGACCTTCTCCAGATCCTTCAGGTTTCGGAGCTGTCGCTGGGCATTACGGACTTTCAGCTCCCTCCAAAGATGTTCTATTGGGTTCAGGTCTGGAGACTGGCTATGCCACTCCAGGACCTTGAGATGCTTCTTACGGAGCCACTCCTTAGTTGCCCTGGCTGTGTGTTTCGGGTCGTTGTCATGTTGGAGGACCCAGCCACGACCCATCTTCAATGCTCTTACTGAGGAAAGGACATCTTGCATCTTGCGATACATGGCCCCATCCATTTTCTCCTCAATACAGTGCAGTCGTCCTGCCCCCTTTGCAGAAAATCATCCCCAAAGAATAATGTTTCCACCTCCATGTTTCACGGTTGGGATGGTATTCTTGGAGTTGTACTCATCCTTCTTCTTCCTCCAAACACGTCGAGTGGAGTTTAGACCAAAAAGCTCTATTTTTGTCTCATCAGACCACATGACCTTCTCCCATTCCTCCTCTGGATCATCCAGATGGTCATTGGCAAACTTCAGACAGGTCTGGACATGCGCTGGCTTGAGCAGGGGGACCTAATCCATGACAGCGTAGTGTGTTACTAATGGTTTTCTTTGAGACTGTGGTCCCAGCTCTCTTCAGGCCATTGACCAGGTCCTGCCGTGTAGTTCTGGGCTGATCCCTCACCTTCCTCATGATCATTGATGCCCCACGAGGTGAGATCTTGCATGGAGCCCTAGACTGAGGGTGATTGACCGTCATCTTCTTCCATTTTCGAATAATTGCGCCAACAGTTGTTGCCTTCTCACCAAGCTGCTTGCCTATTGTCCTGTAGCCCATCCCAGCCTTGTGCAGGTCTACAATTTTATCCCTGGTGTCCGTACACAGCTCTCTAGTCTTGGCCATTGTGGAGAGGTTGGAGTCTGTTTGATTGAGTGTGTGGACAGGTGTCTTTTATACAGGTAACGAGTTCAAACAGGTGCAGTTAATACAGGTAATGAGTGGAGAACAGGAGGGATTCTTAAAGAAAAACTAACAGGTCTGTGAGAGCCGGAATTCTTACTGGTTGGTAGGTGATCAAATACTTATGTCATGCAATAAAATGCAAACTAATTACTTAAAAATCATACAATGTGATTTTCTGGATTTTTGTTTTAGATTCCGTCTCTCACATATGAAGTGTACCTATGATAAAAATTACAGACCTCTACATGCTTTGTAAGTAGGAAAACCTGCAAAATTGGCAGTGTATCAAATACTTGTTCTCCCCACTGTATATATATACACGGCATAATGGTGAAGTATCAGGGTTTCAATATGCAACAAGAGGTCCAAGTGTGACTCATCTTGTCTGTACTAAAATATTGTAATCCAATGTTGCTTCACAGGCCTTACGATAAAATGTCTACAGGTTTCTCAGACTGGACCTTCATGAGTACACACTGCTGGGATGAGGATCCCTGCGGATATTGGGTTCTACGGATAGAAAACAATGGAGATTCAACCAACAGAGGTACACTGACAAAAACAAATATGTTTCAATTTGAGGTAACTTCAATAACACAGCGAGTGTCTTAAAACTCTAGTATTTCAATTCAATTAGTTACAGAAAGAAATAGTACACAACATTAATTAGAAACAGAACATTTGTCATCTTTAACTAGTATTAGAAATGAAATGCACTCAGTGTGTCACGTCCTGACCTTAGTTCCTTTTTTATGTCTCTGTTTTGGTTTGGTCAGGGCGTGAGTTGGGGTGGGCATTCTATGTTTTGTGTTCTATGTTTTCCATTTCTATGTGTTTGGCCTGGTATGGTTCTCAATCAGAGGCAGCTGGGAATCGTTGGCTCTGATTGAGAACCATACTTCGGTAGCCTGTTTTTCCCACTTGAGTTGTGGGTAGTTATTTTCCGTGTTAATGTTTGTGCCACACGGAACTGTTTTGTATGTTTCACTTTGTTATTTTGTATTTTGTAGTGTTCAGTTTTACATATTAAAATGGACACTTACCACGCTGCAAATTGGTCTGATCTCTCTTACTCCTCGTCAGAAGAAGAGGACGAGCATTACAGAATCACCCATCACCAAAGGACCAAGCAGTGTGGTAACGGGCAGCAGCAGCGATCTCAGGACTCATGGACATGGGAGGACATGCTGGACGGGAAGGGTTCCTACACATGGGAGGAGATCCTGGCTGGAAGGGATCGCCTCCCATGGGAACAGGTGGAGGCAGCCAGGAGAGCGGAGGCAGCAGGTAATGGGAGCCAGCGCTTTGAGGGAACACGGCTGGCAAGGAAGCCCGAGAGGCAGCCCCAAAAATGTCTTGGGAGGTGGCACACGGGGAGTGTGGCTAAGTCAGGTAGGAGACCTGAGCCAACTCGGTGCGCAGCCATAGCCCGGTGCGTTACATCGCAGCGCCTCGTATCGGCTGGGCTAGAGTGGGCATCGAGCCAGGTGCCATGAAGACTGCTCAGCTCATCTGGTCTCCAGTGCGTCTCCTCGGGCCGGGGTACATGGCACCAGCCCTACGCACGGTGTCCCTGGTTCGCCAGCACAGCCCAGTGCGGTCTGTTCCACCTTGCCGCACTGGCCTGGCGACGGGGAGTATCCAGCCAGGTAGGGTTGTGCAGGCTCGGTGCTCGAGACCTCCAGTGCGCCTCCACGGTCCGGTCCATCCGGTGCCTCATCCACGCACCAGGCTGTCTCTCCATCTCCTCCCTCCAGGTGCTCCCTCCTGTCCAGCGCTTCCAGAGTCTCCCTCCTGTCCAGCGCTTCCAGAGTCTCCCTCCTGTCCAGTGCTTCCAGAGTCTCCCTCCTGTCCAGTGCTTCCAGAGCCGCCCGTCAGTCACGAGCTGCCAGAGCCGCCCGTCAGTCAGGAGCTGCCAGAGCCGCCAGTCAGTCAGGAGCTGCCAGAGCCGTCTGTCAGTCAGGCGCTGCCAGAGTCGCCTTTCACTCCGGCGCTGCCAGAGTCTCCCGTCTATTCGGGGCCCGTGGAAATGGTCCCCAGTTCGGGGTCGGCGGCGAGGGTCGCCGCTCCAAAGGCGCCACCTAAGTGGGCCCAGACTAAGGTGGAGTGGGGTCCACGACCCGTGCCAGAGCCGCCACCGCGGACAGTAGCCCACTCAGACCCTTCCCTATGGGTTTAGGCTTTGTGGGCGGAGTCCGCACCTTTGGGGGGGTGGGGATACTGTCACGTCCTGACCTTGGTTCCTTTTTTATGTCTCTGTTTTAGTTTGGTCAGGGTGTGAGTTGGGGTGGGCATTCTATGTTTTGTGTTCTATGTTTTCCATTTCTCTGTGTTTGGCCTGGTATGGTTCTCAATCAGAGGCAGCTGGCAATCGTTGTCTCTGATTGAGAACCATACTTAGGCAGCCTGTTTTTCCCACTTGAGTTGTGGATAGTTATTTTCCATGTTTGTGCCACACGGGACTGTTTCGTTTGTTTCACTTTGTTATTTTGTAGTGTTCAGTTTTACATATTAAAATGGACACTTACCACGCTGCAAATTGGTCCGATCTCTCTTACTCCTCGTATGAAGAAGAGGACGAGCGTTACACAGTGCTGCAGCTGATGTAACAGAGGCTGGCACTGTTTGGCTCTCGCTTTCTTCTTTTGTCGTCCTTCCCGTTCAAGCGCACACCTCATCAAAAGATACTACTCAATGTACTCATGATTTGTTTGTGTTCCATAATTTCTCACACAGTTACAATTTAGGACAGGATTTGTATGCTTTAGATTGTAGAAAACGTCCATTGCACAATGTACTCAAAAGCACAAACTCGTTTTTTTCTTTGTCCATAGGCATCCTGTTGAAATTTCATCTGGAGTTACATGGGACAGATGAACGCATGGCAGACCGTCGCATGGAGAGAGCAGTGATACAGCAGTGTGCAGTGGGGAACTCTGATGGCAGCTGTGAAGGTAGGCAGCAACATCAACCATAACCTGAATTTATACTGAACAAAAATATAAACTCAACATGCGACAATTAATGATTTGACTTATTACAAATCAAATCAAATGTATTTGTCATATACACATGGTTAGCAGATGTTAATGCGAGTGTAGCGAAATACTTGTGCTTCTAGTTCCGACAATGCAGTAATAACCAACGAGTAATCTAACCTAACAATTCCAAAACTACTACCTTATACACACACAAGTGTAAAGGGATAAAGAATATGTACATAAAGATATATGAATGAGTGATGGTACAGAACGGCATAGGCAAGATGCAGTAGATGGTATCGAGTACAGTATATACATATGGGATGAGTAATGTAGGGTATGTAAACAAAGTGGCATAGTTTAAAGTGGCTAGTGATACGTGTATTACATAAAGATGCAGTAGATGATATAGAGTACAGTATATACATATACATATGAGATGAGTAATGTAGGGTATGTAAACATTATACACTGCTCAAAAAAATAAAGGGAACACTAAAATAACACATCCTAGATCTGAATGAATGAAATGTTCTTATTAAATACTTTTTTCTTTACATAGTTGAATGTGCTGACAACAAAATTACACAAAAGTTATCAATGGAAATGAAATTGATCAACCCATGGAGGTCTGGATTTGGAGTCACACTCAAAATTAAAGTGGAAAACCACATTACAGGCTGATCCAACTTTGATGTAATGTCCTTAAAACAAGTCAAAATGAGGCTCAGTAGTGTGTGTGTGGCCTCCACGTGCCTGTATGACCTCCCTACAACGCCTGGGCATGCTCCTGATGAGGTGGCGGATGGTCTCCTGAGGGATCTCCTCCCAGACCTGGACTAAAGCATCCGCTAACTCCTTGACAGTCTGTGGTGCAACGTGGCGTTGGTGGATGGAACGAGACATGATATACATGATGTCCCAGATGTGCTCAATTGGATTCAGGTCTGGGGAACGGGCGGGCCAGTCCATAGCATCAATGCCTTCCTCTTGCAGGAACTGCTGACACACTCCAGCCACATGAGGTCTAGCATTGTCTTGCATTAGGAGGAACCCAGGGCCAACCGCACCAGCATATGGTTTCACAAGGGGTCTGAGGATCTCATCTCGGTACCTAATGGCAGTCAGGCTACCTCTGACGAGCACATGGAGGGCTGTGCGGCCCTCCAAAGAAATGCCACTCCACACCATGACTGACCCACCACCAAACCGGTCAGGCTGGAGGATGTTGCAGGCAGCAGAACGTTCTCCAAGGTGTCTCCAGACTCTGTCACGTCTGTCACATGTGCGCAGTGTGAACCTGCTTTCATCTGTGAAGAGCACAGGGCGCCAGTGGCGAATTTGCCAATCTTAGTGTTCTCTGGAAAATGCCAAACGTCCTGCACGGTGTTGGGCTGTAAGCACAACCCCCACCTGTGGACGTCGGGCCCTCATACCACCCTCATGGAGTCTGTTTCTGACCGTTTGAGCAGACACATGCACATTTGTGGCCTGCTGGAGGTCATTTTGCAGGGCTATGGCAGTGCTCCTACTGCTCCTCCTTGCACAAAGGCGGAGGTAGCGGTCCTGCTGCTGGGTTGTTGCCCTCCTACGGCCTCCTCCACGTCTCCTGATGTACTGGCCTGTCTCCTGGTAGCGCCTCCATGCTCTGGACACTACGCTGACAGACACAGCAAACCTTCTTGCCACAGCTCGCATTGATGTGCCATCCTGGATGAGCTGCACTACCTGAGCCACTTGAGTGGGTTGTAGACTCCGTCTCATGCTAACACTAGAGTGAAAGCACCGCCAGCATTCAAAAGTGACCAAAACATCAGCCAGGAAGCATAGTAACTGAGAAGTGGTCTGTGGTCACCACCTGTAGAACCACTCCCTTATTGGGGGTGTCTTGCTTATTGCCTATAATTTCCACCTGTTGTCTATTCCATTTGCACAACAGCATGTGAAATGTATTGTCAATCAGTGTTGCTTCCTAAGTGGACAGTTTGATTTCACAGAAGTGACTTGGAGTTACATTGTGTTGTTTAAGTGTTCCCTTTATTTTTTTTGAGCAGTGTATTAAGTAGCATTGTTTAAAGTGGCTAGTGATATATTTTACATTAATTTCCATCAATTCCCATTATTGAAGTGGCTGGAGTTGAGTCTGTGTGTTGGCAGCAGCCACTCAATGTTAGTGGTGGCTGTTTAACAGTCTGATGGCCTTGAGATAGAAGCTGTTTTTCAGTCTCTCGGTCCCTGCTTTGATGCACCTGTACTGACCTCGCCTTCTGGATGATAGCGGGGTGAACAGGCAGTGGCTCGGGTGGTTGTTGTCCTTGATGATCTTTATGGCCTTCCTGTGACATCGGGTGGTGTAGGTGTCCTGGAGGGCAGGTAGTTTGCCCCCGTTGTGCAGACCTCACTACCCTCTGGAGAGCCTTACGGTTGTGGGCGGAGCAGTTGCCGTACCAGGCGGTGATACAGCCCGACAGGATGCGCTCGATAGTGCATCTGTAGAAGTCTGTGAGTGCTTTTGGTGACAAGCCAAATTTCTTCAGCCTCCTGAGGATGAAGAGGCGCTGCTGCGCTTTCTAGACAACGCTGTCTGTGTGGGTGGACCAATTCAGTTTGTCTGTGATGTGTATGCCGAGGAACTTAAAGCTTACTACCCTCTTCACTACTGTCCCATCGATGTGGATAGGGGGGTGCTCCCTCTGCTGTTTCCCAAAGTCCACAATCATCTCCTTAGTTTTGTTGACGTTGAGTGTGAGGTTATTTTCCTGACACCACACTCCGAGGGCCCTCGCCTCCACCCTGTAGGCCGTCTCGTCGTTGTTGGTAATCAAGCCTACCATTGTAGTGTCGTCCGCAAACTTGATGATTGTGTTGGAGGCGTGCGTGGCCACGCAGTCGTGGGTGAACAGGGACTACAGGAGAGGGCTCAGAACGCACCCCAGTGTTGAGGATCAGCGGGGTGGAGATGTTGTTACCTACTAAGTCCAGTACCCAGTTGCACAGGTTGATGACGAGTTTGGAGGGTACTATGGTGTTAAATGCTGAGCTGTAGTCGATGAACAGCATTCTCAGATAGGTATTCCTCTTGTCCAGATGGGTTTAGGGCAGTGTGCAGTGTGGTTGAGATTGCATCGTCTGTGGACCTATTTGGGCGGTAAGCAAATTGGAGTGCGTCTAGGGTGTCAGGTAGGGTGTAGGTGATATGGTCCTTGACTAGTCTCTCAAAGCACTTAAAAAACAGTTCAGTTCATTTAAGGATATCAGGCAATTTAAATAAATTCATTAGGCCCTAATCTATGGATTTTAACTTGACCTGGCAGGTGCGTAGGCCCACCCATTGGGGAGACAGGCCCAGCCAATCAGAAAGAGTTTTTGCCCACAAAAGGGCTTTATTACAGACAGAAATACTCCTCAGTTCCATCAGCTGCTCGGGTGGCTGGTCTAATACGATCCCGCAGGAGAAGAAGCCGGATGTGGAGGTCCTGGGCTGGCATGGTTACATGTGGTCTGCGGTTGTGAGGCCGGTTGGACGTACTGCCAAATTCTCTAAAACGGCTTATGGTAGAGAAATGAACATTAAATTCTCTGGCAACAGCTCTGGTTGCTCGCTCCTTCAAAACTTGAGGCATCTGTGGCATTGTGTTGTGTGACAAAACTGCACATTTTAAAGTGATATTTTATTGTCCCTAGCACAAGGTTCACCTGTGTAAAGATTATGCTGTTTAATCAGTTTCTTGATATGCCACACCTGTCTGTTGGATGGATTATCTTGGCAAAGGAGAAATTCTCACTAACAGAGATGTAAACAAATTTGTGCAAGACATTTGGAGGAGATGGCTGCCGTTTTACAGTCTCCTAACCAATTGTGCTATTGTGTGTGGTTTTTTTGGCGTTATTTGTATCTTATTTTGTACATAATGTTTCTGACACCGTCTCTTATGACCAAAAAGAGCTTCTAGATATCAGGACAGCGATTACTCACCTCGTACTGGACAAAGATTTTTTTCTTTAACAAGTCAGACGCTTAGGATTTACTTCGGACACCCGACAAGGCCCAAATCCCTGTGATTCGCATGAGAAAGGGACAGAGATATCAGGGATGTAGGTTGGGGTGCCTTGTAAGGATCCATCGGTGAGTGGGTAATCTGCCTCTACCATCAGTCCTATTAGCCAACGTACAATCATTGGATATCAAATAGACAAACTACGATCACGAATATCCTACCAACGGGACATTAAAAACTGTAATATTTTATGTTTCACTGAGTCGTAGCTGAACGGTGACATGAATAACATACAGCTGGCGGGGTTTACGCTGCATCGATAAGATTAAACAGCCGCCTCCGGTAAGACAAGGGGTGGCGGTCTGTGTATATTTGTAAACAACGGGGGTGCACAAAATCTAATAGTAAGGAAGTCTCAAGGTTTTGCTCGCTTGAGGTATAGTATCTCATGATCAGCTTTAGACCATAAACTCTCTTGGTAAATAGTATATATATATATTTTTCGTAGCTGTCTTTTACCACCACAAACCAATTCTGGCACTAAGGCCGCACTCAATGAGCTGTATACGGCCATAAGCAAAGAGGAAAATTATCATCTAGAGGCGGCGCTCCTGGTGGCCGGGGACTTTAATGCAAAGAAACTTAAATCCATTTTACCTCATTTCTACCAGCATGTTAAATGTGCAACCAGATGGAAAAAAATACTCTAGACCACCTTTACTCCACAAACAGAGATGGATAGCAAAGCTCTCTCTCGCCATCCACTTGGCAAGTTGGACCATAATTCTATCCTCCTGATTCCTGCTTGCAAGCAAAAACTAAAGCAGGCAGCACCAGTGACTCGGTCAATAAAGAAGTGGTCAGATGACGCAGATGGTAAGCTACATGAGTGTTTTGCTAGCACAGACTGGAATATGTTCCGGGATTCTTCCGATGGCATTGAGGAGTACACCACATCAGTTACTGGCTTCATCAATAAGTGCATTGATGATGTCGTCCCCACAGTGACTGTGCAAACATATCCCAACCAGAAGCCATGGATTAGAGGCAACATCTGCACTGAGCTAAAGGGTAGAGCTGCCGCTTTCAAGGAACGGGACTCTAACCTGGACGCCCAAAAAGAAATCCCTCTATGCCCTTAGACGAACCATCAAACAGGCAAAAGTGTACATTCAGCACTAAGATTGAATCCTACTACACCAGCTCCGACCCTCATCAGATTTGGCAGAGCTTAAAAACTATTAGACTACAAAGGGAAGCACAGTTGCAAGCTGCCCAGTGACACAAGCCTACCAGACTAGCTAAATTACTTCTATGCTCGCTTCGAGGAAAGCAACACTGAAGCATGTATGAGAGCATCAGCTGTACCAGACGACTGTGTGATCAAGCGCTCCATAGCTGATGTGAGTAAGACCTTTAAACAGGTCAACATTCACAAGGCCGCGGGGCCAGATGGATAACCAGGACGTGTACTCCGAGCATGCGCTGACCAACTGGCAAGTGTGTTCACAGATATTTTCAACCTGTCCCTGACCAACACGTTTCAAACAGCCCACCATAGTCCCTGTGCTTAAGAACACTAAGGTGACCTGCCTAAATGACAACCGACTAGTAGCACTCACATCTGTAGCCATTAGGTGCTTTGAAAGGCTAGTCATAGCTCACATTAACACCATTATCCCAGAAACCCTAGACCCAGTCCAGTTTGACTCAATCGCACCAAACACTGCCCTTTCCCACCTGGACAAAAGGTACACCTACAGTGGGGCAAAAAAGTATTTAGTCAGCCACCAATTGGGCAAGTTCTCCCACTTAAAAATATGAGAGAGGCCTCTAATTTTCATCATAGGTACACTTCAACTCTGACTGACAAAATGAGAAAAAAAATCCAGAAAATCACATTGTAGGATTTTTAATGGATTTATTGCCCATCATAATTTGCAAATAAATTCATTAAAAATCCTACAATGTGATTTTCTGGATTTTTTCCCTCATTTTGTCTGTCATAGTTATGTATGTGTTCAACACCATAGTGCCCTCAAAGCTCATCACTAAGCTAAGGACTCTGGGACTAAACACCTCCCTCTGCAACTGGATCTTGAACTTCCTGACGTGCTGCCCCGAAGTGGCAAGGGCAGGTAACAACACATTTGCCATGCTGATCCTCAACACGGGGGTCCCTCACAGGTGTTCAGTCCGCTCCTGTACTCCCTGTTCACTCATGACTGCATGGCCAGGCACGACTCCAACACTATCATTAAGTTTGAAGATGACACAACAGTGGTAGGCCTGATCACCGACAACGATGAGACCTAATCCATGTAGTGGCAGGATAACCTCTCCCTCAATGTGATCAAGACGAAGGAGATAATTGTGGACTGGAGGACTGAGCACACCCCCATTCTCATCGACAGGGCTGTAATGGAGCAGGTTGAGAGCTTCAAGTTCCTTGGTGTCCACATCACCAACAAAATATCATGGTCCAAACACACCAAGACAGTCATTAAGAGGGCACAAAGCCTATTCTCCCTCAGGAGACTGAAAAGATTTGGCATGGGTCCTCAGATCCTCAAAAAGTTCTACTGCTGCACCATTGAGAGCATCCTGAGGGGTTGCATCACCGCCTGGTATTTCAACTGCTCGGCCTCCGACCGCAAGGCACTACAGAGGGTAGTACGTAAAGCCCAGTACATAACTGGGTCCAAGCTCCCTGCCATGCAGAACCGCTATACCAGGCGGTGTCAGAGGAAGGCCCTAAAAATTGTTAGACTCCAGTCACCCTAGTCATAGACTGTTCTCTGCTACCGCATGGCAAGCGGTACCGGAGTGCCAAGTCTAGGTCCCAAAGGCTTCTTAACAGCTTCTAAACCCAAGCCATACGACTCCTGAACAGCTAATCAAATGGCTACCCAGACTATTGCATTGCCCCCCCCCCCTCTTTTACACTACTGTAACTCTGTTATCTATGTATAGTCACTTTAAATCTGCCTACATGTACATATTACTTCAATTACCTTAACTAACCTGTGCCCCCGCACATTGACTCTGTACCAGTAGCCCCTGTATATAGCCTCGCTACTGTTATTTTACTGCTGCTCTTTAGTTATTTTTATTTATCCATTTTTTTTACTTAAAACTTATTGTTCTTAACTGCATTGTCGGTTAAGGGCTTGTAAGTAAGCATTTAACTAAGGTCTACTACTCCTCTTCTATTCGGCGCATGTGACAAATACAATTAGATTTGAAATACACTTTTTGTGTATATGGAGAATATCTGGAATCTTTTATTTCAACACTTTACACGTTGCGTTTTATATTTTTGTTCACTATATTTTACAATGAAACAGTTGCACACTTTGTCACATTCTATGACAGTTTGAAAATGTTACTAACCAAGTAAGGATCCTCCTTTTTTAGAGTGTGTCTACCCATTGTACGTGTTTGAGAGCATCTGCCTAATGTCCTGTCCACCTCACTACTATGAGTCAGATGGAAACAGCACCCGTTCCCATCGGAAATGCTTACCCTGCCATCACAACTGCCACACTTGTTTTGGGAAACAGGACACAAACTGTCTGGACTGCCCTCCGTATTCTATCTTGGATTTTCGTCTTGGTACCTGTAGCCCCCCTGTCTACCCCTGGGACCACAGAGGTAAAGTGACCAGTGGCATGGAGCGGACGGCAGCAGTTCTTGGTATCCTGATGGGAGGGCCGCTGGTGATTTTGTGCATCATGTGGGCGATTACATGGATGGTGAGCAGGGTGTTCCTACCATGTGTCGCTGCCAGGAACGAAGTGGACAGCAGCACCAGTCATAGCAGCAGTGAGGAGGCTAGGAATGTGGAGATGGTGGTCTTCCGTATTACAGAAGACCAGGCAGAGAACAGCGAGAGAACATCTCATTCCCAACACCAACATTCCCAATACTTCACTTCAAGAGGAATTTGACTCGCTTCAGTCAACATTAAAGTCACCAATAATAAAATTCTGTCGACTAACAGAAACAGCAGAAATTATTTTCCAAATAGCTTTTATTGTTACTTCAGTATCATTTACAAACTTTTGGATGGATAAGATAAATGTCTATTTGGGACCCAAGTTGCATTCAGTGGTTTTTATAAGAACACATCAATTGGTAGAATATCCATCCATTTGCAATTATAACTTTTAAGTCAAAGTACTTCACAAAACATTAAATATAGGCACTGGAATAGCTTAAAAGGACACACATTTAGAAGTAGAACATTGTTCAAAGACTTCCTCCACAACTAAAGGGAGGAACGGCTCTTGCATTTCAGATAATAAGCATGAATCCACATAAAAAGGTCCTGTATATGAGGAGCAAAATACAACTTAAGCCTTTACAGACTTAGAGGTTAGTGGCATTCTGTGAAGCTCTGCTGAACTTCAGACCACAGGAATGGGCTATTTCTGGGTTCTAAGCTTTCTCTTTAAGTTATAAGGGACAGTGCTCTCCTCCTTACTGAGTTTCCAAGATGTCCGTGGGTATGATACTATCTGATTTGCCACTGGAGCTCTGTGACACCTCCAGAGGCCAAGATGAAGGGGTGGTCTGATAATAGAGTGTGTCCTCCGACCCAAAGAGCAGCTGTCTGAGGCTCAAGTTGTACAGACAGTACAAATTGAAAGCCACCATGGCAAGGAGTGGGAAAACAGTGAGTCCCGATCCAAAGCCTCTCCAGGGGCTACATATGTGGAAGCAGAGCCAGTAGATAAGCCTATAGGAATAAAATGAGGATAAACTTAAAACATGTTCAGCTTTATAATAATTAGGTGCTTACATTTGTCCTATTTCACATATGTGCATGTGTGAATTGGATATTTGATTTTTGCATATCCCACTCCCGACACCCTTGGAGAATGGGGTCAGAGCCAGGGATCAGCCATTATTCATGGGCACCCTGGAGCAATAATGGTTACGTGCCTCGCTAAAGGGCAGACAGATTTTTCACCTAGTCGGCTTGGGGATTTGAACCAATAACCTTTCAGTTTCTAGCCCAATGCTCCTAACCGCTAAGCTACCTGCCGTCCATTCTAGAGATGTCACTCTTTTCACTCACTGAGCAATCAATGACTTTGAAACCACTCACCTCCCACCAACGAAAACGCCAGTCAAAATGGGCACCACCCGCAGCTGGTCTTGAGGCAGGAATGTAGCCAGAACCAACAGATTGAGAACGTAGAGAAACAACTGCTCCATAGACGCAGAGACAAACAGCTGCTGAATGGCCGGTCTTCTGTGGGGAGCCTCAGCTGGATTTAAAGACCCAGTGCAGAACTGGCACATAGCACCAATCAGCATAGCTAGAGGGGGAGTAATAGATATTTTAGTATTCACATTTGGAAACACAACACAAAACACCTAATGGTCTGTTTGACTTTGTCTGGCATTATGAGTCTTCAGCATCCTATTTTTTTTAACTGATTGCTTTTGAACTGATGCTTAGTCCAGTCTTTGATAATACCCTCCGTTTCTGCTTGAACATTCGACTAATAACACTTGAAAGCCAAATATGTGAAAGGATTTGTTTTTAGCCATGTTGCTTTCTACAGTCAAGTCCTTTCAGTAGAAAGAAAAGGAGATGAGGAAAGTAATGAGAAACTATTGGGACACTGCCCAGGAGACTGGAGAACTAGTTACCCTCATCTTTTCTATTCTAGTTTCCATGTTAAGCTATTTATAAGAAAGGGGAGGAAATTGCCAGTGCTTCAGTAAGACTTGCATTGCCTTGAGGTTGAATGTGTTGACAAAGACTAAGCCTTAGACAAATTATGAGACGTGGACTACTAGAAAACCTAAAATAACGTAATACTGCATTCAAGAGCTTTTTGGGAGATTGATTGCTCCATCTAAATAAGTAGGTTTGTAGAGCTCAGTATAAAAAGGCACCCCACTGAGCAAAAACTGGTTGAATCAACATTGTTTCCATGTAATCATGGAATCCATGTCATCAACATAAGGGGATTACATCTTTTCACCCAACTTTTTACCTAAATCCAATTACGTGATTTTTTTTATTTCACGTTTGTTGACAACAACCAAATTTAAATCTAAACTAGATGTTGAACTAATGTCTGTGTCCAGTGTGACAGTTGTGTTGTTTGAGTCGCATATGAAAACAATTATTCAGACATACCCAACAAGATGGGGACTGCAGCTACGGCACAGCAGCAAAGTGTGAAAGTGAGGCGGCTGACCATGTCAGGGCAGTCTGGGGAATCTATGGGAACATAGAAATAAAGTGCATAGAGAAGCCCTGCAGTAATCAGAAGGGAGGCCAGGACTGAGCACACAGCAGGAACACGGCCACTTTGGCAACATCTACAGCAGCAGCACCACAGTCTCTTGTCTGCCACCTCTGGGACAGCCTCACAAGTCTCTTGATCTTGGGAACTCCACATAGTCAACTCTATGCTCTCCGGTGGCAAGCCGAGCAACGGTTGGCCTTCATCAATAGTGGACTCCAGATTGTTGGATTCTGGACTCCATCTCTGTGTGTCTGTGCCATTGGGAATGTCTCTGCGAGAGGCTAGATTTGGAGTGCTGATGCAGTTTTCCACCGGGTCTTCCAAATTCTGCACAAGAGCAATCGGACTTGAAATAGTTCCATCCTGAACTCCCTCTTTCCCCTCTTGCGGTCTTCGCTCTGCTTTGAAGCCCTCGCTGGGTTGCTGGTGGCAGGAATCAAGCTCTGTACAAAACAAAGCATAATCAACATCTTTCTGCCACCATATGTTCAATGTTGTGAATAATGAATGTCACCCAATCTGCATGTTTAATTAGTGGCACTCAAAAAATGTGTTTGTTCGATTATCACTTACGGACAAGTTGATCAGCTGGCAGGGCTTCCAGGGAGTGGTGAGAGCCCATGACTGAGTGAGAAGAGGAGTGGAGCTCCTCCACTGAAGATTCAGGACTGTCAGACACTGGTGCTAAAGAGATCTGGGTGTCCAGGTCGAGGAATGGAGAGAATGACAGCCTGGCAGGGTCAATATCCTGCAGTTGATTGATGATGTCACTGATGGACTCCTTCACACTGTCAATCTCTTTGCCATCTTCTGGGTTGGTGGCTTGACGCCCTGTCATAGTCGCACAGCCTACAGAAATAACTGCAGATAGACAATTTCACATTTACTATGTGAACCCTACAATAACATTACAATATCGGTCGTATTGATATTGTTTGCATCTCCGCACGCGAGGTTCAAAGGGTCCACCCCATTCGCGCCAGGCTGTATTATGAACATCTGGGAATTGAATTTGGAATCGGCCCTTGGGGCAGCGCCAATCGTGGAGGGCGGCTCGTCGTCTGATTTTAGGACTGACACGCAACTAAACCAAACACGTCACGACTGGGGTTCATTCTCCAAACAAAAGACGGATTTACTAGACTATCATAACATTTTGTGCAGCTTTTGGAAAGTGAAGCATCGAATTGAAATGACCAATTGACAAACGGAACGCGCACACAAGAGAAAATGTGCATTTTCTGTTCTGTTGCAGATTAATTGTTGCCAGTTGCATTCATTGACTAGGATATTACCATTTTTCTTTGAATAGGATACTTGATGATTGAAGTGGTCGTTTATTGATCATAAATAATACATACATCTAATATTCCCATATCAAATTACTAATAATAACAAGAGGAGCAATATACACGATAGCCTCATCATTTAGGTCTGATGAAGCCACTATTCAATAGCTTAGTTTATACAGTCATATGGACATACAGTCAAAATCCATACAGAGAAAGTAGGCTACACACTTCTTTCTATTCGATTAAAAGATGCTTAATATACTTACTTTTTCTAGGGAGGCAGAATTACTGTTGTTTCAATTTCTTCGTTATTTTTTCCTTCCCCCAACTTTTGTCTTCTAGAATCTGGTATACAGTCTCAACTTCTGAATCAAATTTCAAGACGGACAAAATACTACGTTTAAGCCCCCGCCCACACACTTTCTGGGTACCATGTCACACAGACCATATGGAGCAAATAAATCCAAAGCGGATACACCGGGGGGGTTTGGGGCTCTGCTGTTTGGTCCAGATATTTAGAAAATAAAACATTACTTAAAACAGGAAGTCACCTGGAGTTGATCATCAAATAAATCAGCCTCCCGTAAAGTGCTATGGCACACACAGAGAATTAAAAACAAATCACATGCAAAGTTATTTCAACTCAGATTTGCAAACTCTAGACGGGTTTCCAAAAGCAGTATGAAATTAACCCACTCAGACCTTAGTGTCGACTGAAAGGTGACCAGGTGCCAACCCCTGAGACTGATTTGTGAAGCATGTTGAAACTTTAGAAAGGTAAGAGAATAGGCAGACAATAGCAGTCTTTGTGTTCCTGCCACATGTGGGGGAAACTGGCATTAGAGTAGGATTCCACTATAGCTTTGGTGGAAAGGTCCGTTTAATGGGAGGGGTACGTTTAGTTTCTGATTAATTCTTGGGGTAAAAATGTATTGTCAAAATTCCACGTACAAAAACAAATAGGCTAACCATGGAAGTCATAGGACACATGACATTTCTATAGTGTGCCAAAGGCACTGTAAAAGGTAGCCAGAATAGATTGACCCTATACTTGCTTACAGCTGCACTGGGGTCGGACAGGATTCCTATTTAGATAAAGAGACCGTGGAGCCGGAGTGAGATATTCCCAGGGATGAGAAATACATTGTACTCCGAATTGTCCCATTATCCCAACTATTAGATTGAGATTGAATGACCACTAGTCTTTCCAGAAAATTGCCCTTTCCATCTTCATGCTAAGTAGCAGAAGCTAAAGCAGCCATTTTGGAATGGCAGTGTCAGCTAATCAGCTCCTTTGTTCAACGCTATGTGCCATTCCGCAATGACTGCGGCAGGTACCGATAGCTAGAATGAGGACAAATAGCAGTTTACTTAAAATAGCAGCCGTTCAATGATTCTCGGTGTAACAGTTTGGATAATGGGACAATTCGGAGAACAACGCATTACTCCCTCCTGGATTGAGTTGTTTTCCGAGCCATATCTTGCACCAGCTCCATAGTGTCTTAATCTAAACAGGAAGCCCGTCTGACCCCAGTGCAGATGTAAGCAGTAGTGTCAGAATCTAGTTTGACAAGCGTAAAGGGAGATTTGCATTTTCGTGCATGAGGTCAACCAGACAAATAAGACTAAATTCATCGGGAGACTTCTCAAATGATTCTGAAAAAGACCAGCATGGTTTAAGTTGTTTTATTATTTACAGATAAACTTGTTCTGGCTTTTTTTGAGGTGAAAAATCCAATCATGTCACTAAAATAATCAAATAATATTTACATAACAGCTTCTAAAAATATATTTTCTGTCAATAAATTAGGATGATTAAGTATGAAGAACATATTAAGTTGCATCATTATATTCAAATAGTTCATTTTTAAACTATTAGCAATATATTGCTGGGCTGAGTGAGAAATGTTTGGGAATCTCTGCATTTTAAATTGACACACTATCAGAAACCCATTGGTCATTCAGGGATTATACAGAAGGACTAGAATAGTAGATATAGTTCATGTTTGCAATTAAAACATTTATGGAAGAATGATCAGAAGCCTTTTCTCAATCCTCAGAGAGCAGTCTGTGAAAGTGGTCTGTCCTCCTCGTCAGTACCTCACGGCAATCATCCTACAGAAGATTGGTGCCTTCAAGTTAGTAAAAACATCCACTATTTATTTTGTAGAACACTGGTGATGTTTCTTGTGGAATAAAAGTAGTGGCACAGTCTTTCTGAATTACATTTCCAAACATATGATAACAGCTTTAACTTGTGGTAACTTTAAATTGGTACCCCACCTCTTTAAGGAATACCTAGGATAGGACAAGTAATCCTTCTCACACCCCCCCCCCTTTAAGATTTAGATGCACTATTGTAAAGTGACTGTTCTACTGGATGTCATAAGGTGAATGCACCAATTTGTAAGTCGCTCTGGATAAGAGCGTCTGCTAAATGACTTAAATGTAAATGTGGTATTTGTAGAATACTAGCCATGGGTTTAAGACTCACTCAAGGTTAGTTTTTCTGCTTTTTCCACACCCCAGGGGCATACCCACCTCCCAAATGAGATCTCTGTTGCATGTGTGATGTTGGTTTTGTCAAAAGAGATTTAATCCTAGAAGACACCTAACTAGGTTGTGAATTATGGAAATTGCAACAAAAAGAAACACTACAATTTAATGAAAATAATACTTTGTATGCCACCGGAGGTGGGATAGCAAAACACTGTCAACGTACTGTTCCGGACACTCTCTCAAGATACGGGATGAGCTTCTGAAGTTCTTTGTCCTCATTATCCCCAGACCAGCTCTTGATGGGAAGCATATTCATCAGCTGCAGAAATAAAGCAGGAAATTTAATAAAACTCCACTCTGCTTCCAAATAAAAAAAATATGCATTGTATAATTAAGTGAAAAACATCACAGTAAACACACATGGTAGGGGTATGTGTGTGGAGCATTGTCCAAAACCACCGTTTTAGCAAGGTCCCTCTCAAGTACGCCCAAATCCTTGACATAGTGCCCAAGAACACAGGTACAGTCCTGTTGATACAAACGGTGTCTACAAAAGAAGATATCAGTTATGTACATGATATATACAGTGTCTACAAAAGGAGATATAATTTATACCCATTTAAAGTACAACCTAATATCAACTGAAATCTATTCCTCAAATTATTCAAAGTAGATGAGATTGTCAGCCTGTCTCTGGTACACAGAACTCTGCAGCTGCAATATCACTAACACAATACAGCAAAACAAGCATTGCAAAAGGACAGCAACCAAAGTTAAAAAATGTTACTTCTCATACCGAAACAGCCTTCTTTTCGGGTCCAAGATGTCCAGTATTTTCCCTGCATATTCTTTCTTTGCCGATGTATAAATAAACATCTGTGAAAAACACATTTGAGTCATTCAATTAACTGGCTTCTTAACAATAAACATACATGGGGGAAAGTTAAACATGTAGCAAAAATAAAAACACATGGCTACTGCACACATAATAACAACAAATACAAAACATACCTCAAAATGTTTTGTCATGGCTTCCAGAAATTCTTTCACATGTGGTCGTAGAATCATGTAGACCTATTGAGGTAAGAGAATTAAAATATTACAATATTTTATGTTACCATCATTAGACAGACATTCATCCTATTGAAAAATAAACACTGGTCATTCAAGCAAAGGATAAAAGCCCTTATCACTGCCTTCCTGAGGCCTTATAAGTCTGAAATGAACAGATTGATTCACTAACTTTGTACTGATTGTCCTGAAAGCATGTGCGAAAGGTGTACTCTGCATTCTCAATCCGGTTCAGAGAGCTGTAAATGAGTGTTTCATCCTAGAACACAAAAAATATCCAAGCAATTGGTACCCCAGTGTTTAATTTTGATGGAATGATAATATAACTTGGTAATCATCATGGAAATACAACCTACTGATACATTAATATACTAACTAAATATTAGACTAAACCAGACCCGCCTAAAAATATATATTATACTTTGCATGGGAATTACATAAGTAAATGCTTTGATTAGTCACTAATCTCAAAGGTAAACCCAACACTCACCAGATCTAAAACTAGAGTGGCTTGGGGCGTACTTCTCGTCTTAGGTGGGATGTCTTGTATGCATGGTTTGTATTGCTGGGATTTGGATGGAATGTTCTTGATGAAGGTAAAGCTAAATACAACAGTACAATGGATTAATTACTTTCAGGAAAAGGGAGTCCTTGAGAACCACAGACATTAGGACAGCAAGTATGGGCAGTGGATTATTTCAGCAGAAGTGCATCACAAACCAGGAACAATTATGTTGGCCAGGCTGGCCAGCTTCTTTAGATGCCCAGCTGTTGATTATCTTATCAGAGTTATTTGACACCAATGGACGGTTTGCTGGTAACTCTTTGATCCTGCATTATGACATAGCCCCAAGATGATCCTGAGGCGATCTAATTCATCAAGTATTTCATCATTATATTTCATAATATGTTATGGCATGCAGCCTTATAATCATTCCACAGAACCAAGAACAAAAAACGGATGAACCCACGGGCTGAAAACGTCATCATTGTCCTCATCTCCAGCGAGAAGGCTGATGGAACCATAGCCAAACACACACTGCTCTGGGCTCATCACATCACCACTGCTGGGGGTTCTCACATCTGAATAGATTTTAAAAAACGAAGAAAAAAAACAGCCTTGATTCAAATGAATAAGACTCATTCACCCTGGACCAATTGAGCCATTACTGTGCTGACCTCATCTACTCTTGCCTCAATAATCACATGCAAGTCCTTGCTGGCCTATACAGTAGTTTGTTTATTAGAAACCGAAAGTGACAGTTTCTCTGTAAACAAATAGGCCTACCCAATGGACTCAGGAAAGTGCCAAACCATGATGGCCTATTCTCCAAGACAGAAGAATGTCTGTTCGGTTCTACACAATATAGTTCTATCTGAACACAAACACTGCACACCCATGAATTAGCCCCTGGCCTTCCAGGCAGACTACCCTACTTGTAATATACATACAAAAGCCAAAACGCACACACTCAGGATCGCTTACTAAATAGTGTGCAAGTACGCAATTTCGAACATAGCCCATCCAATCCACCTTTGAGGTACTTACTTTCCTTGGTAGGTGTGAGGAACCGGACCATGGGGGAGTAGATATTTCGCATAGTGGAATTGAGGGGAGAGGAGGGGTTTAGCTCCGACAGTACCCGGTGATGGTGCACATTAATGGGGGTCTTGAAGCCCAGATCTAGAAATGAATACAGAATGATTGTCAGTATTTAGTTGACATCTTGAAATAAACAATAGAGCAATTGCATTCACCAAAATAAATGGGTACCTTCTCCGTCTTCATAGGCAGGAGCTGCCACCCTTTTCCTCCCACGCCCTTGTACAAGAGGGCGCTTTGTAGCAGTGGGGATATCATCATCAGGGTAGAGTGACTGGTTGTCTGGCTGTTGTACATATTCATCCTACACACAGAAAATATAATTGTGACAGTCTGAAAAAGTAGCTAAAAGCTCACATAAAAAGGATCAGAATTACCCCCACCAACTGTATGTCAGTAAAGTATTGGGCACTAGTATAAAAACCTGCAAGTTGTCTCACATACAGGCTGACCCAAACCTTGATGAAAAAGGCTTTATCCAAAGCGACTTACAGTCATGCGTACATAGTATGTACAGGGGGTCATGGGAAACGAACCCACTATCCTGGAGCTCCAAGCACCCTAATCTACCAACTGACCTACTAATGACCACATTATTATGAGTCTTTGTCCTATGGAGGATTCAATTCAATCAACCAGTGTGTATACTGACATTTAACAAACATCTAGCTACAGTGATAGTAAAAACAGAGCGCATGGGCGACATAGATACTAGTTCAAGTCCTTCCCCCTCGACCTACTTTTGATGCCAGACACTACATCCGTGGAGCTATTTCAAGCGAAATGTAAGACATGACTACCTGCCTGTATCAACTAAAGCCAGTGTGATGCTTTGTCAAATTAAACAAAAACATGAGTCACCATTTTATATTACAGACAGGTTATGTTCAATTATAATAAATGAGATAAAATATTGCATATATAGTTTTGGGTAAGAACGAAAAATACATTCAGGGTGGCCAACTGGTCAGTTGAACTGTGAAGTTAGCCAAAGAGGATACTCTTTTCACGCCACTTCGTTACATCTACAACCGGAATGAACGTTTTCGTAGTAGGTTGAGAATGTACATATTCAGGTTATGATAATTAACGTGTCAGGTTAAAAAAAAAGGCTAGGGTTAGCGAAAATGTTCTCATAACCTGCCAAGAAACCACTTCCGGTCGTATCTGTATCGAAGTGGCGTGAAAAGTGTCCTAGCGACGAAGAGCATTTTTCTAGCTAGCTACTACACCATCATCATTGTTTACGGTTGTCAAATCGGCTAGCTAGTTAGCAAGCGATTGTGAGTTCGGCTAGCAAAATTGTTTTAAGCCAACGATAATGCGTATGACGCATTCAAAGTTAAGCTTATTCCAAGATATTTGGTCAAAACAAGCTCATCGATTTACCCTTTTCCGAGTTACGCTCGGAGCCCCTTTCTTCGAGGACCGCCGACCGTTAAACTGTGCAGATGAAGGGTCAGCAATACTTCGAGACCGAAGTCTCATCTTCACAAAATGAAATGTTGTACACGAACAATAATCGTTATACAGCCCGTGAAAATAATCCTTGTACCTACTAAAAAAAAGTCGAGATCAGTTCCTGTTTGTTGTTGCTTTTCGTCCTTTATTCCATTCGTTCTCGTGCTGTTTTGTTTCTGTTCATTTAAATCTACCGGGAAGGTCTACTGCTGTAATCAAGGGGCGGTGCTTTTGAAAAAAACAAACAGTCAACGTGATACCCAAGTCACGTTGCAGATGGTAGCCTTGTGGTGGCAGACCATTTCTAGATTGGGTAATAGTCATATTCTATTCATATTCCATTCGTATGGCTTTTTGTTTACAGTTAACTCCCGATTTTTGGTGGATGAATAGATGGTGTATGACAAAGTGTAAACTTTCGAGGTGTATTTTTGCGAACCATTAGTATACCTAAAATGTTTTGTAAAAATTGAGTAAGAATGTACATAATGTACATCAGTAATAAGACAAGGTTTAATACAAAATACAATAAACACACCCATTTTATTTAAGATTGTATATTTGTGTTTTTTCCCCCATTTAAAATCCATGCAGATAGGCCTTCATCAGATAAATTATGTCTTAAACTTTTCCAATGTAAAGGCTGATGGATAACAATTTACAAATGTGTTTAAAGATATAGAATGTCATCTTTCCAAGTTTAACCATGCCATTCAGTTGATACCAACATTCAATGTAATCTGTTCTAGAGAAACTCTGAAACATTCATCTCTTTGTGCTGAAGTATTTATCAATGCAATTGTGGTGTAAAACCTCAGCTGACATTCTAGAATTGTTTTATATTTATTTAAATCCAAAATGAATGTATTCACACAAACACATTGATTAAATAGGCAAGAACCGTTCTACACCCCTCAGAAAAAAAGCATTAAAAAGAGATCACACGTTCTAAAAAGAGTGTTGTTGATCTGTTGTTTGGGCACTACACCTAAAAACTGGTCACTGAAGAGGCACAAAATGCCACCCCTCAACTTCACTTGTTTCCTTGTATTTTGGGAAACATCCCATTCAGTGGAAAAAAGGTTCATCATAGAAAATAATGAGAAAAAATATCACATGCACAAAACGGACTGAAAAATACTTGTGTGCCTGTATCTATAAGAAGTATTTATTTTATTTTACCAGGCAAGTCAGTTAAGAACAAATTCTTATTTTCAATGACAGCCTTGGAACAGTGTTCAAGGGCAGAATGACAGATTTTGTACCTTGTCAGCTCGGGGATTTGAACTTGCAACCTTTCGGTTACTAGTCCAATGCTCTAACCACTAGGCTACCCTGCCGCCCCAGGGTAATATATGCCATTTAGCAGACGCTTTTATCCAAAGCGACTTACTACTTATGGGTGGTCCCGGGAACCGAACCCACTACCCTGGCGTTACAAGCGCCATGCTCTACCAACTGAGCTACAGAAGGACCACAGGGTAGGCTGCAGCAATAGTGTTTCAATATAGCAGTTTGTTGCCTAGGTGTAACACCGACCAAAATGCAAAAGTGCTACATGAAAAATAATCTGTAACACCAATGAAGAGAAAGAAAGAAATACAAAGCGCAACACCATGTGCACACACTAACCTGTAACTTTAGCCCTAGCAGGGATACATCCATAAAAACTGGAGGTAGAAGTATGTTCCTGAGAAGTAGAAGAAAAAATCCTAATTTATATTCTACATTTCCAAGTACTACACATGACAACAAAATAGTTAACAAAACCAAGGCCAGTGTGCCAACCTAGCAGGAGTCGTCACAATAACTATTGTTATTAATATCATGATAATAAATGTCATCAGCTGTAAATGTAATATCTGTGCTAGGTTGCTATATCATATTTTTTAAAAGAAAACTTCAATGTAAAAACTAAGTAATATAATCTAGAGCCATCCAAAGAATTTTCAGAAGTGTATAATTACTTTTCAGAAGTGCTATAATTACAAGATTTCTTATGCTGTGACAATTCTTCTATGAATTAACCTGTAAATAGAACTATATATTTTCATTCACGATAACATTGTGTTTTATTTCATCTTCACACATGTTTTGGTTGTCCCAGCCATGTACAATCTGCCAAACAGATAGCTAAAGCAAGTGGTATGTCTTATAATGTCTTAAGGCTGAACATTCATGGAAAGATTCTGATGAGAATCTCTCTAAAATCTAAAGGATATAGAATAGAAATCTATAAAGCAAGCCTCTTCCATGGTAAGTAGGTCTCCTAACTTATGTTGAGATCAAGAAATGATAGAATTCTCCTCAAAATCAAGTTGAAATCTAAACTATGGGCCTTGCAATCAAATATAAAACAGAGGAAAGGCAGAGATTAGGCCTACCACGGAAGCTATAAACACGCTATGCATCTCAAACTGTATCTGATTGTGTGCTGTAAGAAATAATTCCACTAGGAGGCAGAATCACCAAGGCATGAAGTCAGTATTGCTGACAGAGGCTTCCCTGGTCTCCATTGCATGTTGCCAAAACAAAGGGATTGTCATCAATTATGATAAAGAAATTATTAAAGGCGTTAGACCAGGAGTGGGCAAACTTTTTGCCTCGAGGGCCACATTGGGATTTTGAAATTCAACGGAGGGCCGCATTTTTGGGCGGACCAATTGTGTTAAAATCAATTTGTGGGGCCTCCCGAGTGGCACAGCGGTCTAAGGCACTGCATCGCAGTGTTTGAGGCGTCACTAGGTTCAATCCCAGGCTGTGTCACAGCTGGCCGTGACTGGGAGACCCATGAGGCGGCATATAATTGGCCACGTGTCGTCCGGTTTAGGAGAAGGTTTGGCAGGCCGGGATTTCCTTGTACCATCACGCTCTAGCGACTCCTGTGGCGGGCCAAGACATTGGTGCGGCTGGCTTCCGGGCTAAGCGGGCATTGTGTCAAGAAGCAGTGCGGCTTGGTTGGGTCGTGTTTTGGAGGACGCACGGCTCTCGACCTTCGCCTCTCCTGAGTCTGTACGAGAGTTGCAGCGATGGGACAAGACTGTAACTACCAATTGGGAAGAAAAAAGGGCGGGCCGGATTGAAGTGTACTTTGCTCCCCCCTTGCGTTAGACGATTGTCTGCAATAATCTATCCTTCCAACCATTTTGGATTATTTACTGTGTAAAGGGAAATGGTTTTACAAGAGATTTGGTCAAAGCATAGACTTGAGGTAGGGGCGGGCCCTACATTGAGGTCAAATGGATCTGCAGGAAAAAAGACCATGAGGTATACAATGTGTGTAACATCTCCTTATTGTTGCTACAATAAAGTCAAAATCGACCTTCCCTGAGGATTCTGAAAAGTACTGAGTGTGAATCTATGCGGTTTCTTGAAGATACAGAAACAGCCTTCCGTCAGATTCTCCTCTCCACCCTCTCAGGGCTGTGCTTCTCAAACTCTTGGGACTGCTTCTTTCCTGGCAGGCTGCTCTTACCAGGTGACGTGGAGAGGATCTGTGTCAGCACCATATACTCTCACTACTGGCATGACCCAGGGCTCTGTTCTAGGCCCTCTCCTCTTCTATCTCACTCAGCTCCGTCGTATCCTCACACGGTCTCTCCCCTCACTGCTATGCAGATGACACTCAACTACTATTTCCTTCTCCCCTTCTGACACCTAGGTGGCAACACACATCTCTGGCTGCTTGGCAGATATCTAAGCTTGGATTTCGGCCCACCACCACAAGCTCAACAAGATGGGAGCTGCTCTTCCTCCTGGTGAAGGTCTGCCCGCTCCAAGACCTGTCCATCCCAGTTGACAACTCTATGGTGCCCCCCCTCCCAGAGTGCAAAGAACCTTGGCACGACACTGGTCAACATGCTGTCTTTCTCTGCAAACATCAAAGCAGTGACTCGCTCCTGCAGGTTAATGCTCTACAACAGAGTATGACCCTACCTCACACAGGAAGCGGCGCAGGACTTAATCCAGGCACTTGTCATCTCCCATCTGGAACACTGTTGGCTGGGCTCCATGCTTGTGCCATGAAACCCCTGCAACTTATCCAGAACGCTGCACCCTGTCTGGTGTTCAACCTTTGCAAGTTCTCCAATGTCACTCCGCTCCTCAGCACACTCCATTGGCTTCCAGTCGCAGCTCATTACAAGATAATGGTATTTGCCTACAGAGCAGCAACAGGAACTACCCCTCGCTACCTTCAGGCTAGGTTCAAACCATGCACCCCAACCTGAGCATGCCATTCTGCCTCCTTTGGTCTCTTGGCCCTACCACCTCTACAGAAGGGAAGCTCCCGCTCAGCCCAGTCCAAGCTCTTCTCTGTCCTGGCACCCCAATGGTGGAACAAGCTTCTCCCTGAAGCTAGGACAGCAGAGTCCCTTGCCCATCTTCTCCAAACATCTGAAACACTTTACTTTTTTCCCCCTTGCTAGCTCTGACTTTGCTGATAGCTACTTTGTTTAGGGAAAATACTTACTGTGATATGTGGTTATCCCAGCTAGCTATCTTAAGATGAATGCACCTTAGCAGTTAAAATGCAAATATCTCTGAGAGCTGCAAATCAATGGATATCTGATAAAAATGTATATACATATTTTAATGAGAAGATGCTCGGATGGGAATGCTTGCCTTAGGGACAAAGTGGTAAAAATATCAAATTGAAGATGCGTGCTGACCCAAAGTCAGGAATTGATTGGGTGATTCCACCCATCCTTTAAACCATAACACAGCTCTATGTTAACATTAGCCATTTATTGGGATAATAATTGGCTATTACTTTTATCATTCTCTGAAAGAGCTTTTCCCCCCAGGGTCTAGCTGGAGAGGACAGACTCCTTCATACGTTTCAGTGAAAATAGTTAGAATAACCATTGTTCTGTTGCTACAGGAGCATGATTACTATGCAGCTGTGTTATATACAAAAAAACTGTACTTCTGATAACTGAAATTAAGTAAAGCAAATGCCAGCAGATGAAACAGATATCAGTCAATCCCACAATATTCTCTGTAACATCTTCTACATTTACATTTAAGTCATTTAGCAGACTCTCTTATCCAGAGCGACTTACAAATTCTATTGTCATTAAACTGGCCTCTGACTCCTCAACAGATTGAAGATAATGGTATGGCTGTGAATATAAGAAGCACTATATAATGCAAGCATGTAGCTAAATTCATTAATGCTTTGTCGTTATGAAGATTTCACATATCAAGGTGTAGGCACTGTTGAGACATTATGATGACAAGCTTTTAAATAGAGTCACTTTCAGCCGCAAACCTCAATTTTAAAGGCTCAATGGCAGAGCTAAGAATTCCTGCACATATCAATCCCCTACTCTGTGTCATCTCAGAGTGATCAACCTTTAAACTAAAAGCTTTACGTAGAGTGAAGATGATCCCACTTCTTATAAAAGGACCGAGTACCCTGGGTAATTGATGAGACAACCTGATAGAAAACTAAATTCTACATGAAAATCAAAAAAATATGTTTGAAATGTCATGAGAGAAACAAACACTCAAACCAGGAAATACATTTGTATAATGTGTGGCTATGACAGAAACATATAGCAGTTAAATACAATGTTATTGTTTCACAGCAATCTGGCGGACACCTGAGAAAAACCTGCACATATTCTAAAGCCCAATGAGCATTAAGAATGCCTGTTGACTTCTACTAGAAAAAATTGCAAGACAAAACCTGTGTCTGAGCAATTAATAGAAAATCTCAGCAAAGATTGATTTGTTTCTGACTGCATCATGCAAACGTAAAAGAGGAATTCTATAACATGAGGTCACAATGGTACTTTGTTATACCCTGAAGAAATAACATACTTTAAAGCTTCCTTAAAATACAAGAAATGTCAAATGTTCTGCTTTATAGAATCCTAAATATATATTTTTTGCAATGAGTACATTGTTAGTGATGATGATAATAATAATAATAACAATGAGGAGAATGATAATGTTACAAACAACTTATTTTTCCTCTTGAGAAGAAGCTTCATTGTCAGTCAGTAGCTGTGTTAAATGTTTAAACAGTGCATTACCCTTCCAATGTATTCTTTTTCTTTTGTTCTCAGATAATCTGTACATTTATGTAGAAATAAATTATTCATAGGCTGTGCAAATATCTATCATATACTGTGGCTCCTTGTTGGGTTATTCAAATTTATTTAGGCTAAAGAACAAAAGAGGGAAGAATATATGAGAGGACCTGAGAGTGTACTTCAAGTGGTCTGAGTTTCAGTTTGTCTTGCCATATATGTTTTTTTTGGCATAGGCTAAGTAGAAAACGAGGTTTATTTTTGGCTTTAGTTAGCATCAAAGATAGGTGGATGAGGTAGGTGTGTAGGGGAGCCACTAGGATCCACTGTGCCCACCAGGGGCTTTGCTGTTACTTGAGGAGCCTGACAAGGCTGATCCTGCTGCCTGAGCAAAAAGCACACCTGCACAGAAAACAGAAACACCAGTGTGAGACTTCTGTCATTGCAAAAATAAAAGATAGCAAGTTGGTCTGAGTAACCTGACCTACATAAGTCAAATGTTGACAAACAATGTTGTGAATTCAGGAATGTTAGTTGTAGTAACACATACAGTACCAGTCAAAAGTTTGGACACACCTACTCATTTAAGGGGTTTTCGTTATTTTTACTATTTTCTACATTGTAGAATAATAGTGAAGACTTCAAAACTATGAAATAACTCATATGGAATCATGTAGTAACCAAAAAAAGTGTTAAACAAATCAAAATATATATTATATTTTATATTCTTCAAAGTAGCCACCCTTGATGACAGCTTTGCACACTCTTGGCATTCTCAAAACCAAGGAGTTCCTACATCTGCTGAGTATTTGTTGGTTGTTTTCCTTCAATCTGCAATCCAACTCATCCCAAACCATCTCATTTGGGTTGAGGTCGGGTGATTGTGGAGGCCAGGTCATCTGATGCAGCACCATCACTCTCCTTGGTCAAATAGCCCTTACACAGCCTGGAGGTATTTTTTTTGGTCATTGTCCTGTTGAAAAACAAATGATAGTGGGACTAAGTGCAGACCAGATGGGACGGCGTATCGTTGTAGAATGCTTTGGTAGCCATGCTGGTTAAGTGTGCCTTGAATTCTAAATAAATCACAGACAGTGTCACCAGCAAAGTACCCCCACACCTCCTCCTCCATGCTTCACGGTGGGACCCACACATGCAGAGATCAGCCGTTCACCTACTCTGCATCTCACAAAGACACGGCGGTTGGAACCAAAAATCTCTAATTTGGACTCATCAGACCAAAAGGACAGATTTCCACCGGTCTAATGTCCATTGCTTGTGTTTTTTGGCCCAAGAAAGTCTCTTCTTATTGGTGTCCTTTAGTAGTAGTTTCTTTGCAGCAATTCGACCATGAAGGCCTGATTCAAGCTGTCATCAAGGCAAAGGGTGGCTACTTTGAAGAATCTCAAATATAAAATATATTTTAATTTGTTTAACACTTTTATGGTTACTACATGATTCCATATGCGTTATTTCATAGTTTTGATGTCTTCAGTATTATTCTACAATGTAGAAAATGTAGAAAAGAAACCCCTTGAATGAGTAGGTGTGTCTAAACTTTTGACAGGTACTGTATGGTAACAAGACCGTGTTGTTGATTCTATGACTGGTGACTCACCGGTGTACATGACTCCATTGAGTTCCACTGACATACTGATGCTGCTCATGCCATTAGTTGTGAGATTGAGAGCTGAGTCCTGTCGGCCATCTGAGAAAACACACACAGCATGTAATGTACACAACACTCATAGGTGATGATTAACAGCAGATATAAGCATCAACATCTCAGGAAAATGTGTAAATATGAACAACCTCACTACATAAACATATGGGGCGGCAGGTAGCCTAGAGTTTCGAGAAGCAAGCCAGCAACTGGAGGGTTGCCAGTTCAAATCCTGGGTCTAAGGAAGTCACTTAACACCCCCCACAACAACTGCACCAGTGTGGCAGCCCCCTGCTCTAACCTCTCCAACCTGTATATGTATGTTTGTCTTCAGAGGAGTTGGCCACATTTCGGTTGGACCTTCTGTACAATTGACGAGTAAAAGGATCTTAAACTAACTGCACAAACAAACGTATAAATAAATGAATTGAACAATCTAATAACCTATAATAAGGAATATCTGTTACGTCCATTGTTAGAATGAGACCAAGGTGCAGCGTTAGTAGGCGTACATTATACTTTTATTTTAAATGACACCAAAAAACTACAAAATGCTAAACAAACTTAAAGCTATATGCAGTGCAGAAAGCAACTACACACAAACAAGATCCCACAACCGAAGGTGGGTAAGGGCTGCCTAAGTATGATCCCCAATCAGAGACAATAGACAGCTGCCTCTGATTGGGAACCATACCCAAAGAAATAGACAAACTAGAATGCCCACCCAAATCACACCCTGACCTAACCAAATAGAGAAATAAAAAAGGCTCTAAGGTCAGGGCGTGACAATATCTGAATAAACTAACTAACTAACTTCTGGAACAACCTAACAAACAAATGGAACCCACCCCGCTAACTTGGATACATTATATCAATTCATGAGATAGTTTACCAATGTATCCAAGTGAGTGGACACCTAAGGCCATTGATTCATGAATGGTTCCCACCTGATGTCCTCAGTTGCCCTTTGTGCCCGCTCCCATACCCTATCATTCTGTATTTCTTTATGACTGTAACTTGTATACAGGTACACCAGAGAAGCCACATCCCTGATTGGCAAATGAGTGATGTGGGGTGTGGGGGCTGTGCTTTGGCAAAGTGGGTGGGGTTATATCCTTCCTGTTTGGCCCTGTCCGGTGGTGTCCTCGGATGGTGCCACAGTGTCTCCTGACCCCTCCTGTCTCAGCCTCCAGTATTTATGCTGCAGTAGTTTGTGTCGGGGGGCTAGGGTCAGTTTGTTATATCTGGAGTACTTCTCCTGTCCTAGTCGGTGTCCTGTGTGAATCTAAGTGTGCGTTCTCTAATTCTCTCCTTTTTTTCTCTCTCTCGGAGGACCTGAGCCCTAGGACCATGCCCCAGAACTACCTGACATGATGACTCCTTGCTGTCCCCAGTCCACCTGGCCATGCTGCTGCTCCAGTTTCAACTGTTCTGCCTTATTATTATTCGACCATGCTGGTCATTTATGAACATTTGAACATCTTGGCCATGTTCTGTTATAATCTCCACCCGGCACAGCCAGAAGAGGACTGGCCACCCCACATAGCCTGGTTCCTCTCTAGGTTTCTTCCTAGGTTTTGGCCTTTCTAGGGAGTTTTTCCCAGCCACCGTGCTTCTACACCTGCATTGCTTGCCGTTTGGGGTTTTAGGCTGGGTTTCTGTACAGCACTTTGAGATATCAGCTGATGTACGAAGGACTATATAAATAAATTTGATTTGAGTGACAACCAATGTTCCCTCTAACTTCAACGTTGTGAAAATGATGTGCAACTTCCAGCACGCGTTTACTGTGAACACTGAGGCTGTAACCGCTTTAAGTTAGTTTTAACAGGGGCCAAGTAGGTTACTGTGGCTATTTGATCATAGTCTAGGCCTACCAGTGGCCTACCATGAGAGAAAATGCATCCTATAAGATTTTAACATGGAAATAGCTGTTCTATCATTCAGCCTACAGTAGCAGCCAATGTGTGGTGTTCAATGTAGGCCTACATTCCATGAGACTTTTGGGGAAAAAAACATGCAGGGCTTGACATTAACCTGTTTATCCACTTGTCCTTCAGACAAGAACGTGACTGAACATGTTATGTTGTTTGATGCAAGAAACCACTTGACAAAATAAAATGCATTATTATTCCCATACCATTATTACAGAGAGTCAGACAAATTATGCTAGCTACCCTCTGCCTATTGGCTATTTAGTTTATTCAAGCCTGTCTCAAAATACAACACTGCCCCTTTAAGACAAGAAAAAAGCTCTGTACCTGACTAGCTTTCAAAAATGTTTAGAAATGAACACGTTTTGTGCTCTTGTAGTAAGCAATCACACCCCTATTGGTGACTACAAATGATCTATAACTGGGCTAATAACTCACTAACTAGCAAAGGATATGAACTAAATGTGCACACGTGGCTACATGCAACACTACCACAGCTGTAAACACAGTAGAGTTAAAATTAAATGACACAGATCCATATATGGCAATGGTCTATTTGCATATAGGCCTTCTGCAGCTCTGATTAGTTATGCACCGGTCTGTGTAGAGTATGGGCTTAGTCAGTGCGCAAAATAATCATACTCTGATGCCTTGTGCCTACAACAAAATCTCTTGCATAATTTGTTTTGTTTTTCGGTATGTTACACTGAATGTGGCTAATATTGCGTTGATTCGATCACAATAGCCACAGTAAAGGGAAATGTTGATAGTGTTAACTAATGGAAAACTCTAGAAAGTTGAGTGAAGTTCAATCTTGTGCTTCTCTCAGTGGGCTGATATTTCTTCTGTCCTCGGGGCTACTGCGCACTGAAAAAGCTTTGTACCTACACACTGAAGGGTCTCTGTATGCTAATCCCTAATGAAGTGAAAATAATAAAAAATAGAAAAATGAATTAAGCTGTATGCAACATCTTTTTGAATGCGAACCCATCAAACCTTTAATATTAACTATACTAAGAAATAATTTATTTTACTGAAGGGAAGCAATGGTGGACCAATCTTGGTACTTTCAAATAAAATTTAACATTATTTAAAGTGCATTTAAAAATGGCAACAGGCTCTACCTTGGTTGTTGATGCGGATGTTCATGGGCATCTGGGCAGTCCTGGCCAGCAGATTGTGCTGCAGCGCTCTCTGCAGCAGCCGCTGGTGCTTCTCAGCAGGTAGGGCAATCTTCTTCTCCGGGGGCTCACCTGCCTCCAGTCTGTCCCTCAGCTGCTCTAGAGCCGCTAACTGAGCCGCTGCTGCCTGCACCGCCACCGAATTACCAACCAGAGGGTGCCTGGTCATGAAGCCCAAGCCGGACACAGGCTGGTCACCCTCCTCTTCTACAGGGGAGACGGAGAAGTTTAGAGCAGGGTAGTTTTGGTCGAGGACGTGGTAGCTCTTCAAATTAAGTATCTGTTGTATGATGTTATGGGTTACTGTTCACTTCAACCGTTCTGTGATAAGTATGAACCCTCCCAACCCTCATTGTGTTCACGTTCACTTCAATCGTTGGCTTTATTCATGTCAGTGATATGAATGAACCCACCTTTTTAATTTGTTTATTTTAAAAATACAAAATACATTTCCTCATCTCAATGCAGAATAATTGTCCTTTAAAGATATCTGAGTATAGCAAAAGACCTTTCGATCCATCAATACTGTTCATCGTTGGCTAGACGAGTGCATACAAAGTTCAAAACCCCAACAATTCCTTTTATGTACCTTTCTTGATTTTTTGGATGGGAGTGAGAGAGTGGCCTCCGTTGGTGGCCACGTTCATCCCCATGTTCTGCATGGACATCTTGGGGGAGGACAGCATGGTGGGGGTCCCATTGGGGGAGTAGGTGAAGAGTGAGCTGCCGAAGCTCTGCCGGCGGCCCTCCCGTCGGTTACAGTCGATAGCTGCCTGGAGCTCGTTGGGGTTGCTGAGGCTCCTCTTGTCACATTCGTATGGATACAGGTACTTCATGTACCTGTGAAAAAGATATTTCAGTTGGTATTGGGATAATTTTATGAAATATGAAACTATTTGAAAAACAAAGTATTACAATGGATAAGTATACCTTGAAACAAGTTTACAAATGATATGGGGGAATGTGTGTGTGTGTGTTCGGTGTGCATAAGCGTGTGCTCGCATGTGTGGATGTGTGTGTGTGTGTAAGTGCGTGCTTGCGCTTGCGTGTGTGTGTACTCACTGTGTCCTGAGAGTAAAGGCTGCACTGGTAATTGAGGTAGGCAGGTTGAGTCCTTTAGTGATCTCTCTCCACAGCTTCTTGTTGATGACCTCCACCAGGCCTCCCTTCTCTGTCACCAGCTGGTACAGCATGTACAGGTCTAGGACCTGCTTGGCCATGATGGGGATCCTGTTCACAGGGGTTCCTGGAGAAAAGGAAAAGACAATTCACTGCCTGTCGCTAACAACATACTCTTTTGCTAGGTTTCCCTTTTGATAAGTTGCCATGGAACTGACTGTGAACTGAGAAAACTTGCTAGTGGTCTGAAACATTTTAATGCTTCAGGAGTACAAAAATATATTCAGAAGTGTCATGTTCTATATTCTGGGTTGGACAGTAACTGATTAAATGTAATCAGTTACATGTAATCGGATTACCAAAAAAACGAACTGTAATCTACATTACAAGCAAAAAAATAATACATTATGACACCTTGTTTTATCATTGACACTCAATTCAGCACTGACAAAAAGGCGCAAGTTTATGCTTGTTACACCTGAGCGATCACTATGATGACACACCAAATGCATTTGATGGATCCTTTGTCTTCTTCTAATGCCTCTTATTTATTTACATTTTATATTTAACCTTTATTTAACTAGGCAAGCCAATTGAGAACAAATTCTTATTTACAATGATGGCCTACCCCCGGCCAAACCCTAACCCGGACCGTGCTGGTCCAATTATGCGCTGCCCTATGGGACTCCCAATCATGACTGGTTGTGATACAGCCTGGAATTAAACCAGGGACTGTAGTGACGCCTCTAGCACTGAGATACAGTGCCTTAGACCGCTGCTCCACTCGGGAATAATAATAACGTAAGGGGAAAGTAATCATAAAGTAACTGAAAGTAATCAAATTATGTTACTGAGTTTGCGTAATCCAAAAGTTACATTACTGATTACAATTTGACAGGTAAGTAGTAACTGTAACAGATTACATTTAGAAAGTAACCTACCCTACCCTGGTTCTACGGTATTGTTTTCCTACGGAGAGTATCACACCTTTTCATAGCACACAATACTTCAATACATTATCAATTGTCAATGCCATGTCTGTTTTGTTCTTGTTGTAGTATTGGGTCTTATTGTGCTTTAAAAAACATGACTTATTTTTATAATTCTGAAAGAAAGCTATGGAGAATTATTTATTTTTTTCTCATCTGTCTCTTTTCAATTCCCTATATTGTACCTAGAGGGCAGTGTCCAATTCTTTGAGCAACTATGCATGCAGACCAGCCCATACATTTTTTGAGGGCACAGTGTAAACATACCCTAAACACCCAATACTGGATTTTCCACACTGACTAACATAATAATATTTATTACCATTACCTTCAACATGTTGGTCTTATATTTCCGAAGTAGAACTAGTTTGTGAATCAAAATCATACAATGTGCTGTTTGCCTGAGTGCAGACACTTAACGTGTTGTGAAATGTGTTGTGAAATGTAATGTAATGTTTTTATTTGTATATATCTGCCTTAATTTTGCATGACACCAGGAAGAGTAGCTCTAATGGGCAACCAGAATAAATACAAATAGAGTCTGACGAAGTGACGATCATTAATAAAAGATGCAAATGCTGAACCAAACCAAACACCATAACTTAACAGAGCTACATAAAAACTCTGGCGCCTAAACATATACCTAAATACATTCCTAAGTTGATACATGCAATCTCATGTACGCTTTAGTTTTAGACGAGCTGGGAACAGTGAAGGCTTGGCCGACCATAAAGCAATCATCTGCAAATGAATAAAGATCCACCCAGAGGTGAAAGCTGAGAGTTTTGTTTCCTATGTCAGTGAAGGGGGGAGGGGCAGGGGCAGGTGGCTAGAGAACACAACAGGGCCTCTCAGTACTAACCCACCAAGGCAAACAGTAAAATCTCTATCGAGTCATGTATTTTATTTGTATTAATGTGGCTCTGCTGCATGAGATACTGGGACAGAAAGGTACAGTCCTGTCTTGTATATCCGCCACTCCTTTTACAATACTCGCTCACCTCTCTTTTGCATGAAGCTGAATAGGTCATCCAGAAACTCTTTTCTCTTTGGGTCTCCATCTAGTTCGTAGAGCTGGAGAGGAGCGGAGAAGAGGGGGAGAGATAAAAACAGGTTACAGCTGGGAGTAGATTACCAAGGGGGGTTGAAAACTATTATTGCCCCAAAATGGAGGATGGAGTCTCAGCTTTAGAATGCTATTAAGTCGAGAGAGGACGTCCAGTATGATGAAAACCTGATGTGGCCCAGCTGCTATGGCCGAGAGCTCCGGAAAGTTTAGTGAAAATTAACAGTAAAAGTGAAGCACATGGCTCAGGGGAATACAGTGGGCTATTGTGGTAACTTAAATTGCGGTATGAAGATTGTTCATAACAAAGATTGATTCACACTCGCTGGTGTGGAGAGCATCTTTTGACTGACTAGCTTGTCAAACAAAAGTGTAGTTTACAAATCAAACCAATAATGTATAACTGAGGCAGAAGAATACATTTTCTCATCATTGGGTTTTAATTCTCTCTGAAATGACATATACCAAACTAAAATATAAATGCAACATGTAAAGTGTTGGTCCCATGTTTCATGAGCTGAAATGAAAGATCCCAGAAATACACACAAAATGCTTTAACTCTCAAATTTTGTGCACAAATTTGTCTCCATCCCTGTTAGTGAGCATTTTTCCTTTGCCAAGATAATCCATCCACCTGACAGGTGTGGCATATCAAGAAGCTCCTGAGTGGGCTCTCGCGTGGCACAGCGGTTTTTAAGGCACTACATCTCAGTGCTAGAGGCATCACTACAGACACCCTGGTTCAAATCCAGGCTGTATCATAACTGGCTGTGATTGGGAGTTCCGGTAGGCTGTCATTGTAAATAAGAATGTTCTTAACTGAATGTCAGAAACCATCTCAGGGAAGCTCATCTGCATGCTCGTCGTCCTCTCCAGGGTCTTGACCTGACTGCAGTTCAGTGTGTGGGCAAATGCTCAGTGGGCAAATGCTCAGCATTCGATGGCCACTGGCATGATGGAGAAGTGTGCTCTTCACAGATGAATCCCAGTTTAAACTTTCCCGGGCAGATGGCAGACAGCGTAGAGTGTGTGGCCAAGCGGTTTGCTGTTGTCAACGTTGTGAACAGAGTGCCCCATGGTGGCAGTGGGGTTATGGTATGGGCAGGCTTAAGCTACAGACAACGAACATAATTGCATTTTATCGATGGCAATTTGAATGCACAGAGATACCGTGACGAGATCCTGAGGCCCATTGTCATACCATTCATCACCTCATGTTTCAGCATGATAATGCAGGGCCCCATATTGCAAGGATCTGTAGACAATTCATGGAAGCTGAAAATGTCCCAGTTCTTCCATGGCCTGCATACTCACCAGACATGTCACATTGAGCATGTTTGGGATGCCCTGGATCAACGTGTATGTTCCAGTTCCAGACAATATCCAGCAACTTTGCACAGTCATTGAATAGGAGTGGGACAACATTCCACAGGCAACAATCAACCACCTGATCAACTCTATGTCTCTATGTGAATGAGATTTGTTGCGCTGCATGAGGCAAATGGTGGTAACACCAGATACTGTACCTTACAAAAAGTACAGGCGTTGATTAGAAAACCAGTGAGTATCTGTGACCAACAGATGCATATCTGTATTCCCAGTAATGTGAAATCCATTGATTAGGGCTGTCACGGTTTTCAAATGGTGAAGGAGAGTCGGACCAAACTGCAGCGTGTCGATTGCGATCCATGTTTATTCAAACTACTAACTACTAACTACTAACTACTAACTACTAACTACTAACTACTAACTACTAACTACTAACTACTAACTACTAACTACTAACTACTAACTACTAACTACTAACTACTAACTACTAACTACTAACTACTAACTACTAACTACTAACTACTAACTACTAACTACTAACTACTAACTACTAACAAGGACATCAAGACACTCAGGACAATCACCCACAATACAACCAAAGAATATGGCTGCCTAAATATGGTTCCCAATCAGAGACAACGATAAACACCTGCCTCTGATTGAGAACCACTTCAGACAGCCATAGACTTTCCTAGAACACCCCACTAAGCTACAACCCCACTAAGCTACACACCACATACAAAAACCCATGTCACACCCTGGCCTGACCAAATACATGAAGAAAAACACAAAATACTTCGACCAGGGCGTGACAACGGCATAATTAATTTATTTCAATTGACTGATTTCCTTACATGAACCGTAACTCAGTAAAGACTTTGAAATTGTTGTATTATGCGTATATATTTTTGTTAAGTGCACAAGATGTATCACCAAAGCAACAGTTCGGCCAGAGCACACAATGCAGAACTCTAGTCTTGTTCTGGACTTGGGAGTACTTTATGCAGGCTCTTGCTGTGTAATCACAAACAGGCCATTCTCTTTGTGGCATTTAGCGCCCATTAGTGATGCCAAACTGGAGTTAGATCTTATTATCAGAAGGATGGGGGGCTGGATGACGAGGCGGTGGAGGGGCGGTAATAAATGTAGGGCTGGAGGCAAGGCCAGTCTTAATTACAGGATGCATGCATTTCGAGGAGTGCCGAGCCATAAATCTTCAAAATGCTCTCTCTCACCCTCTCTCACTTTCTTTCACTCACAGAAGTTCCAAAAGAATAAAGACATTTCAAATGTCATATTATGTCTATATACAGTGTTGTAACGATGTGCAAATAGTTAAAATACAAAATGGAAAACATCTTACTGCTGTGATGGCACACTGTGGTATTTCACCGAATATATTTAACCTTTATTTAACTCGGCAAGTCAGTTAAGAACAAATTATTATTTAAAATGAAGGCCTACACCGGCCAATATTGGAGTTTATCAAAATTTGATTTGTTTTCGAAATCTTTGTGGGTCTGTGTAATCTTAGGGAAATATGTGTCTCTAATATGGTCATACATTTGGCCAGTTAGTAAGCACAGCTCAGTTTCCACGTCATTATGTGAGCAGTGTACACATAGCCTATCGTCTCGAGAGCCAGGTCTGCCTACGGCGGCCTCTCTCAATAGCATGGCTATACTCACAGTCTGTACAAAGTAAAAGCTTTTCTTAATTCTCACCCCCTCACTTAGAGACCCCCTCTAACCCTCTCATTCTAACTCCCACCTACACACCCCACTAACCCCCAACTACACACCCCTCTAACCCCCTCATTCTAACTCCTACCTGTACACCCCACTAACCCCCCCACATACCCCTCTAACCCCCTCATTCTAACCTCCCCCCCCACATCACTCTGGCAGAACACATCTGTTTATCTGGGACTTGTGAAGTTTGGGGATACAGGTTTTCACATCAACTTAAATCTATAGTACACACACTGATAGGGTGTCGACCGCCTCCTTGTGTGCGACTGTCTCACAAAGAGCTGTGTTAAATGAGCAAAACGTTGGCAGTGAGCATAAACCTCGTTACATACATGCCACTACTGAGGAGTTTTACGTGTTTCTGAGTGATAGAAAAGCAGGCAGGCGTTTTAGAGTGAACTTTAAGAAGCAGGGAGTTTCAGTGTGAGCAGGTTTCCTGCCAGCACAGAGTTCATTAGATCCACCCAGAATGTTACAATGTGAAATGGCCAACAGATAGTCAAAGACACTACTTCAATGCATTGCCTGTGTGTGTGAGCTGCATAAAACGTTTGAGCAAGCTTTGTTCAGGCTGCTGTTTATGACTTAATGTTTCTTTGTTCGTGTCTCATGGATCATTGATACAAGATCTGCAACGTATTCATTTCTGAATGCTTTAACTATGCAGGTCAAGCTTGTTGTTTGCCTGTTGGGTGAAACACACCCAAAAATCTGTTTCATGTCAAACATCATGAATAATTCCAGCACAAGTAGTCACGGTTACTCAGAGGTTGCGAAAAACAACAGCTATCGGAGTCCCATGCGAGTCATCCAGGCACCTCGCAACAAGTGTCACGTAGCACATAATTGGGCCTAGCTATTGAGCCCTGTCCCCACATGGACATTGAGAGGGGATCGCATGGAGCTGGTGTGTCACATGAGCTGTTGCCTATGAAACACACCCATCCTTTCACACCTGCCAGGGCTGACTGACTGACTCACACACACACACACACACACACACACACACACACACACACACACACACACACACACACACACACACACACACACACACACACACACACACACACACACACACACACACACACACACACACACACACACACACACACACACACACACACACACACACACACACACACAGGAGGGCAGTGGGGGAGGGGAGAGAGAGGCCAGGAGGGGGATGGGAGGAAGCGAGCATGCAGCTTGACTTCACCGGTGTGAGGGGGTGCTGTATATGGAGTGTGAACCTGGGCACATGATCTCTCTTATTCAAATAGTGTATAGTTCCGAGCTGTGTCTCTCCCATGCTAGTTTGTTTTCACACGCTTATCAAGTGAACAAGGACAATTCAACAACAACATGTGGCGCAGACTGCTCCCTTTGACTCATTATCACACTCATACTTTGATTTCCAACTCAAAGAGATATAAAACCACAGCACCACCTAAGAAACCACAGTAATGGCAAAGCATCGCAGTGAGAAGAGGTATCTAGCTCCTGCTATGCTGGGTGACTTTGCTAGCTTACTAAATATGTATTGAATTAAAGGAGCAACTGTTCAGTGTTTATCATTTGTGATTGGTGTGTAGAAACAGATAAGCCATGATTTGTGTCGAGCATTATACCACGCAGTTACCATATATGTTTCACAACCAACAGCCTACATTTCTTTATTAGAAAAAATTGCTCATAATGCTATTTAGGTCCACATTATTGGAATTGGCTAGATTTATCGTAGCAAGCAATTTCACTACTTGCCTTCTTGAGAAGATTTCCATTCAAGGGGAAAATCAATTGTACAAGTCACGTTAAACTTTCAATAAGCTGTAGGAACAAGAACTGGAGACTACATAATACACTGAACAAGCTTAAGAAGAGGGAACCAGCAAAGTACACTGTCGTTTAAAAAAAAGTAAAGTTTAAAGTATGTAAATAAAATAAACCCAACCTCTACTTTTTTTTGTAAATGGATGTTTATCTTTTGTAGTGTGAAGACATTAGCACAGTAAGAATGAACACGGAATGAATAGCAAGAGCAGTTCCACTCTCTATTTGAATAAGCCTGAAACTAGTCTGACAATTTTTAAAAATATTTTTGTCTTCCCTGTTTGTCTCTACCCTCTTTCTACACCCCATACATCATACTGTTGTAACACATTACCAACCTTCACACCACAACCAGTTCGTTATTTTAAATGTCGAATAGCTGAGAAAATGTTCTGAAATTTTCATTTGAGATTTATCTGTACTTTTACCGAAAAAACAAATACATAAACCTCTTCAAATACATTTTGTCTTGTTTTCAAACCTGAAAACAAATTCAGCCTTTCTACATTTACATTTTAGCAGACACACTTATTCAGAGCAACTAGGGTTAAGTGCCTTGCTCAAGGGCACAATGCGATTAACCACTAGGCTACCTGAGCACTATACCTAGAGACAGAACCACTGTTGAACATGGCACAACACATTTTAAAAAGGTGCACCATGTAGAAATCGCTCCCCCATTTCCTGGTTGCTAAAATAAAATTATTTAGTGTCATTTTAGTTTATGTGACAAACAAGCAAAATAAGTATAGTGTAGAGAGTCATTGTACCATCTAAACAGCTAAGAAATATCTTTTCAACAACCAAAAATATTGTACTTTCAGCTGGTGTACAAAACCGAAAGTAAAATAATCAAAAACTAAACGTAAGAATGGGAAGCTTCATAGACTTGCTTTCAGAATGACAGATCTATAACTCACATTCTATGTGAATTTGGTTGGGTCGCCCACAAAGCTACACATCCTGACTGAATTCCTGACTTCATAATCCAAGATTCACCTAATGGATAGTGGGTTGGGACAGTATCAAAAGATTTAGACGTAAGCAAATACTCAGAGAAGCAAAAACAAAGCTGTTCCTCCCAGTGAGTATTGCAGCATTTTCTAAGAACTGAAGAGGAGAGGATTGGAGAGGATTGTAAAAAAAATAACAACGAACTGCTTTGCTTGGATTAAGAGTAATATGGTGATACACAATGCAAAGGGTAGCATAGCAAGTGTAATATGTTTGAATTCTGTCAATTAATGGAGTCAATGAAGGAATCCTGCATAGGGCCAATGTCAAAGTAATAATCATGTCTTTCATTGGATATATTTACAGTTGATGTTAAAATAGAGTGAACACCTCTTGACGATACATACAAGACATGGAAATAGAATGAACACTATTCAATGACACATGTATCCCATTCCCACTAACCTCAGCTGTTCTTACAGTACATACAGCCTGTATAGACTTTGATAAGAATGTGGAACAGTTGGCAGCTTGTGAGAGCGTCTAGATTGCTAACTGTATGACGATGTATTAAGGGCCTAACCTAACTACACAGTCTAATGAATAGTATCAAGTTTATAAATGCCAAAGAAGGTAGGGCGGAACTTTGAGCAAGCTGCAGTCTCACATGTGAGCAATGTGAGTGGATGGGGAAATGTTTGATTGGCACGAACAAGAACAGGCTCTAAGAAGACAACATCACCTAACCAAACAAACTGGTCCCAGTGCCTGTGTTACCAAACAGGACCGGCAGACAATCTGAAGGGAACAGAAGACATGTCTGGCGAGAAAGGCTCTGGTTGTTAGCAGAGTGTCAATCAGAATGATTGATAACCTTGGCTATGAGGGTGATGGATAACGACAGCCCAGGTCACGTCCCCCCCACCCTCAGCAGCCCTTTCCATGTGGCTCTTTAGGGAAGGACATGTCCTGGTCAGTTAACACTAGTTACCACAGCCACAAAGTCAAAATTGGCTATATCGTATAAATTAATGAAATGTCCTTCATAAGGTTAGCAGTGTGGTTAAGGTTAAGTTTAAAACCAGATTTTAATTAAGATAATTGTCAAAATAGGTGGGGTTTAGCCATAATTTTGTGGCTGTGGTAACTAGTGACATCGGCCTTGTTTGGGCCATCCAGATCAATAGGTTGGATGGGTAAAACGTTTAACCTGTGCTAACCCTTGATCATAGGGCACCCATAATTGTCCCAGCCAGCATCGTAAGGCCGTCATTGTAAATAAGAATTTGTTCTGAACTGACTTGCCTAGTTAAATAATGGTTAAATATATATATTTTTTTAAATAAAATAAAATTGTCCTCTCCTTGTCAGCTGCCATGTTGTGGTACCGACCTGAATTTGTCAAATAGAAACACATTTTTTCATTGCAAAACATTTTCAGTTTGCAGTAAATGGCAGTAAATGTTTTGCAACAGAATCAGCGTAATGAATACACCCCAGGGGGAGTCATGACAATGCCCACTGTTGTGACTTGAATCCTAACCATCTTTCAGAAGTGGATAGGTTCAAAACAAGGTGTGGCTGGTTAATCTCACACATCATTCTTTGTATGACGGTCATGCTTATAATGGCTATTGAATTGTACATTTACATTTTCCCCAACTGACATTTTCCCCAATCTATTTCAAATAAGGTGGATTCAGAAATACCAGGTAGTGTGAAACATTATATCTGTGTCTAATCTATTTCCCATTCATTTCTTAAAGAATGCAACCTTTTAATGCCCAAGGCTGATGGAGAACTGTTTCAAGCTATTTCAAGGCGACAGAGCACAAAAATGGTCTTTGTAAGGATATGGATGTTTCTATAGATGACTTCTTTCATAGACGTCATAACTTTGTTTGTTGACACTTCAATAGTAACCATTCAATAGTAATCACATTTTTACCAGAGTATTTTGGCACAAGGTTACATTCTAGTCTTTCATACCGTAAGAAGCTTGAGCCTTGTATAGAAATGTACAGATTAGACACAACAAACGACGCAGGTCATCCACAAAGAAAGATATATGGTTTGAGAGGTTGGACTCAGTCTAGCAACGTCAAACATATTTCGTTATTTTTTTTGTTGCTTTAGCCAATAAAGCAAATGCATGTTGTATAATCTCAATCCACTCCCTGACAATGTATTAGTTGACAAGTCACGGTTAAATCAAATCACTTTCTGAATAAATACAAAGCTAGGTTTTCCCAGATAACTAAAGACACTGTGTAGATGCCTTGAAACTATACAAAAAAGGCAAAATGCCAAAATGGGAACAGAGAAAAAGAAATGCTGACCTTTATGCAATCATTGTTTACATTCCTGCAACTAGCTACCCCCCTTCAACACCATATTGAGTGCCTGCCAATTTCCAGAATCCCCTTGGCTGCACAGTTCTGACATCAGCTGCAAAGCAACTAGATACTGAACACTTTAAAACACTCCACTTCACAGCCAAAAGCCAGTATTCACTACACTTGTACTGCTTGGCTGCTGTTCAAACTGCTCTCTCTCTCTCTCCCTCGCTCCCTCCCACACCCTTTAGTTACATCCCTCTGTTTCTCCTTGACTCATCAGGAAGACTTTAATAGGTCTTCCCATGCCACTGTTTGTTTTGTTTAAGCCGTTGTTTTTATGGGATGCCTAGTTCCATTAACCCTGTTCTTTCTTTGTGTTAAAACAAAGTCTGTCACACACCCAAAGGTTCCCCAGTGCACTTCATGGCCGATAGTTTGACGACAGAATTTTTCAACAGACATTCAGCATATCCTCCAATGATCTGTCATGCACTGCACACAAATGATCACACAAATAAATGCTGTGAGAACTAGATGCAATACATCACTGACTTTGCTTAAGTCTGGATTTTATTCATTTACAGTGTCCTCCGTCATTATTATTTTGGCTCTATAGTTCAAAAGTTGGGATTTTAAATCGAACAATGAGGTTCAAGTGAAGACTGTCAGCTTTCATTTATAAAGGACAGCACGTTTTATAAAGGACAGCACTTTTTGTATATAGTCCCCCCAAATTAGGGGAGCAAAAACTTTGAGACAAATTCACTTATATGTGTATTAAAGTAGTCAAAAGTTAAGTATTTGGTCCCATATTTGTAGCACACAGTGACTACATCAAGCTTGTGACTCTACACACTTGCTGTATAATTAGGTTGTTTCAGATTATTTTGTGCCCAATAGAAATGAATGATAAATAATGTACTGTGTCATTTTGGAGTCACTTTTATTGTAAATAAGAATAGAATATGTTTTAATACACTTCTACATTAATCTGGATGCTACCGTGAATATGGATAATCCTGAATGAATTGTGAATAAGGAGTTAAACATTTTTAGACACACAAATATCCCCCAAAAATTCGAACCTCCACTATTATTGTAATGGTGAGATGTTAGCATGTCTTGAAGGTATGATATTTGTGCGTCTAACTTTCTCACTCATCATTATTTACGATTAATTCAGGATCATCTGTAATCATGGTAGCATCCACATTAATGTAGAAGTATTTCGAAACATATTCTATTGTTATTTACAATAAATGTGACCCCAAATTGACACAATACATTATTTACCATTCATTTCTATTGGAATATGTACAATTAAAAAAAAATACTTAACCTGATATGGATGAAAATACCCTAAAATTAAAGCAGTTGCACTTTAACCTCAGTCATTTTTAGATTTCAAATCCAACATTTTAGAGTAGAGACAAAATAAGAAAAAATGCTTCACTGTCCCAATAATTACGGAGGGCAATATATATCAGGCCAATTGACTTATTTTGTACGAGCGAATCCTTTTAGGCTACATGGTTTCAGAGGCAAACTGTTTTACAGTGGTTACACCAATAGCAAAAGGCTCGAGTCACATTTTGAGCAAGACTTTGTGTAATACAAGGATGTACCACTTACAGTGCATTTGGAAAAAATTCAGCCCCCTTGACTTTTTCTACATTTTGTTACATTACAGCCTTATTCTAAATTGATGAAATACCCCCCTCATCAATCTACACACAACACCCCAAAATGACAAAGCAAAAACAGGTTTAGACATTTTTGCAAAAACCAAAAAAGCATTCAGAACTTTTACTCAGTACTTTGTTGAAGAACATTTGACAGTCTTCTTGGGTATGCCATGATTGTTTTTTTTTTAAATTACAAACATTAAAAAAATAATAATAATTCTTTGTCATTATGGGTTATTATGTGTAGATTGATGAGGGAAAAAACTATTTAATACATTTTAGAATTAGGCTGTAACATAACAAAATGTGGAAAAAGTCAAGGGGTCTGAAAACTTTCAGAATCCACTGTATAGGTTACACATTTCAGGAGTTAACATCAAGGAATGCCACCGATATAGGAGTAGTATCAGCAGAATCACGCTGGCGAGTAATCCCAATAAGTGTCACTTTGTGGCATTGTCTCCAATTCATCCTGCATTTCCTGGGGTCACCGCCCTTCCCCCCCATTCCGTGTGTTGGTGCGTGCAAATCAATATTTAATACCAACTCCCTGATAATAATGAGTGTGATACATTTTAAAACAGATACTCTCTTTACTGTCCATCTGTGTTACATCTGACCTGCTATTTGTATTTAAAAAACAGGACAGGGTACATCAAAGTCTTTTCTGCTTTGGAGTTTTATAGCCGGAGGATGAATGTGTAATGAAAGGAGAAGGGGTAGGCAATGGACAGTGGGGAGGTCAACACTCTCCGCCTCGTTTGTGGATGAGCAACAGATTCCCCTTCAACAAAATTACTGTTGTGGTTAGTCAAATTCAGGAAAGAGGAACATGGTAATTGTTATTCTAAAAGGCCCAAAATTTGAGGTTTTGTCTGGAATTGTGCTATAAAAGTAGGGGCCTGGTGGATTGTCAATTAAGATGCAATTCTTTTTACTGGAGTATTTCTCTGTAGGTAAAAACAGCTTGCAATTTATTTCCTCACATTTTTGGAGTTGGACATGTTTGTTACAGAGGTCTGAATGCACGGCATGCTGTGATAATAATTTGTACATGTTTCAAGGTGTTAAAACAAAATACAAGAGGTGAATATGTAAGTCTACACACTAGCTGCAGGGTTAATGAGCTGCAGGGGGTAAAGCCACACAACAAACAAGACTGTAAATTAAACATGGGAGGTAAAACATAGAGTTTACCCTCTGGTGATTGAGCACCAAGCTGCTTCAGAAATGGCACTGTATTCCCTACACAGTGCACTACTTTCTGGCCAAAAGTAGTACACTATATTATTATTTAACCTTTATTTTGACAGGGAAGACATATTGAGACCTAGGTCTCTTTTCCAAATGCGCCCTGTATAACAAGATATAAAATACACATTAAACTAACACCCCCCCCAAAAAGATAAATATATATACACACAGTGCATTCAGAAAGTATTCAGACCCCTTGACTTTTTCCACATTTAGTTACGTTGCAGAAAATAACCCGATGGTCACTCTGACAGACCTCCAGATTTCCTCTGTGGAGATGGGAGAACCTTCCAGAAGGACAACCATCTCTGCAACACTCCACCAATCAGGCCTTTATGGTAGAGTGGCCAGACGAAAGCCACTCCTCATTAAAAGGCACATGATAGCCCGCTTGCCATACGGCACCTAAAGACTCTCAGACCATAAGAAACAAGATTCTCTGATTTGATGAAACCAAGATTGAACTCTTTGGCCTGAATGCCAAGAGTCACGTCTGGAGGAAACCTGACACCATCCCTCCGGTGAAGAATGGTGGTGGCACCATCATGCTGTGGGGATGCTTTTCAGTGGCAGGGACTGGGAGACTAGTCAGGATCGAGGGAAAGATGAACAGAGCGAAGTACAGAGAGATCCTTGATGAAAACCTGCTTATGAGCGCTTCGGACCTCAGACTGGGGCGAACATATTACCTTCCAACAGGACAACGCAGAAGTGGCTTCAGGACAAGTCTCTGAATGTCCTTTTCATACATTTGCAAAAAGGTAAAAAAACCTGTTTTTGCTTTGTCATTATGGGGTTTATTCCCATAATGGGGCCTAATTACTTTCCGAATGCACTGTGTGTGTATATATATATATATACACGTATATACACACACACACACACACACACACCACAAATAGGAAATAGGGTGACATTTTGGACAGTGCTGATCAGTGGAAGTAGGCTAGCCCAGAAAGCACCAGATTCTCGTGTCATGTTATTGTGATAACGAACGGGTATGATGACCTCTACCTTATCAGATGTTGAACTGTAACAGATACATGTAGGCCTACAAAAAAAGAAAAAGATCCTCCCTCATGTGTTTGATGGAGTAAACAACAGTGAATGGAAAGAGGTCCGGGTAGTAATAAAAGAAGTGCTGCCATAACAAAATATCAGGGGGCAGGTGTATGTACAGGCGCCAGGGGGTAGGGATGGGTGTCACTAAAATAACACAGCTCAAATGGCACTCTACCAGGGGCAAATCAGTTTCGTTGGCAAAAAAGTATCCACTGCTGGTATAATTTGATATCCACCCAACGAATCCTTTTTGTAATTCAGCTGCCTCCTTATGCTGCCGGCAGATATCTTCTATCAGTGGCTACTGGCAACCTGCCTCGCCTCAATGTTGATTAATTGATGACCACATTTTTAATCAGACCTCCGTCCCCACCACATGGGGGCTAATTTAGTCTGACCTTTCCACATGGCCAGGTTTGGCTAAAGGCAGCATACACTGGCTGTCATCTAGCACTTACCTGAATGTCTAGTTTTTAATGCAGGGCTTACATTTCTGTTTGGAATGGTTCCAACTGACAGACTGATAGAGACATGCAACATTTCTGAGAGGGACTGGGTCCTGAATGGCCAGATTAGCACTCTCCCTCAGGCACATTCCAACTGCCTCCACCCACCTGCCCAAAATAAATGGTACAGTCTTAACCCCTTCCTCCCCATGGAGAAGCACACGACAGACCATCACAGCACTTCTACTCAGCTACTATCAACAAGAAAACACATTTAACATGTTTTTGTTTAACATAAAAATGAAGGTGGAAAATAGATCAAGTTTGAGTTACAGAGTTCCGTGTGGGGGGGAATTATGCAAAGAAATAAACTGAATTCCGCAGTGAGTCATTAACATTGGATTGCGTAACATTATCTGAATGGAACTCTCTTTTTTTTTTTTACCTTTATTTAACTAGACAAGTCAGTTAAGAACTAATTCATATTTTCAATGACAGCCTAGGAACAGTGGGTTAACAGTGGTAGAACATGCCCAATTCCATACATTTTGCCTTGGGTCTCAACACAGAGACCCATGTACTAAATAATTTCACCAAATACGCAAGTATCAAAACTATATTGTCATTATTACATAACTTCTGAAGTCTGTGTAAAAATGACAATATGTGTAGCAAACATTTAACTTGTATTTCCCTATTTTAAAAAAAGACCCTGTGGCAGCATTTTACAGAGGCTGGCTTATGTAAAATGTGCATATAGCAGCTAGGTATATTTTGTGGTTGGTTGAACTTTGTTTTCACACAAGAGAAATTATAATTTATGTTTAAATAATGCAATTCACTACTCTTTATCAATAGCTAACCTAACCTTTAGCATTAGCTACAATGGAAACATACATCTATGCAGTGTATTATGTTCTCTTCTTTCTGGTCCCCCTCAACATAGCCCTATCGCTATGCTCGAACACAGCTTCTCACAACGGAAATCCTTCACATAAAAACAATCCCACTGTATCTATACAACAATTTCAACAGGGTCTCCAAACCATATCAAAACCAATGCAGTGTTTACAGTAAATATGTGCCTGCTAAGGACGGTTAAAGGTAGACTCAGCAATATGACATCATACACAGCTAGGCGACTTCCTGCTTACATCAACAGCATTCAAATTTCCTACGACCCTTTCCAATGTGAGCATGCCTCAAGGGAGGGAGGTTTCAAATTGGAGAGCCGAACTGAAGAGCTAATAGTGGCCTTCTTGGCAAATATTGTCTTCGGTTGATGTCTGGAAGCAGGAAGTCACCCCTGCTGTGTATGATGACATCATACAACTGAGTATACCTACCTACATGTACCTACCCACTATTACCCCCCTACCTGTCTAAACTGCTCTTCGTAAGTCCAGTCTCCGTGGTCCTGGCCGCCCAGCTGGCTGTGGGATCTGTGTGGGGGGAGGATGGCCACTCTGGGCTCCTGGTCTGGGCGGGTCCCGGTGCGAGGCCGGGCCTGCTTCAGCAGCTGGGAGTGGGCGTGCAGCTGACGGTGGGGCAGCAGCAGGGCCAGCGCCTCCCGGCCCGTGGGAAGCCCCTCGTCCACCAGCTCGTCCTCATAGTCCTCCTCCATCTCCCCCTCAAAGTCCTCCTCATCCCACTTCTGCTTTCTGCAGCCGAGAGGAAGAGCCATGCCAGCCACGTTACAACACAGTACACAAACTGGTATTTACCAATCTACTGGTGTTTGGGTGACTTGGAATGATCTCCAAAAGTCCTTAAAGCTGCTGGATTTGGTGCCTCTAGGGCAATTCAGGCATATGTTAGAGGGCCTTTTTACTAAAGAATGTGTTTGTTTCATATTATTGTGTTTTGATTTTCATGTTTTGCATTTGCTTTCATGTAGTGTGTAATTGATGAGTATATAGATATGTATTGTGTATTTGATGAGTATATAGATATGTGTTGTGTAATTGATGAGTATATAGATATGTATTGTGTAATTGATGAGTATATAGATATGTGTTGTGTAATTGATGAGTATATAGATATGTATTGTGTAATTGATGAGTATATAGATATGTATTGTGTAATTGATGAGTATATAGATATGTGTTGTGTAATTGATGAGTATATAGATATGTGTTGTGTAATTGATGAGTATATAGATATGTAGTGTGTAATTGATGAGTATATAGATATGTAGTGTGTAATTGATGAGTATATAGATATGTATTGTGTAATTGATGAGTATATAGATATGTAGTGTGTAATTGATGAGTATATAGATATGTGTTGTGTAATTGATGAGTATATAGATATGTAGTGTGTAATTGATGAGTATATAGATATGTATTGTGTAATTGATGAGTATATAGATATGTGTTGTGTAATTGATGAGTATATAGATATGTATTGTGTAAATGAGGAGTATATAGATATGTGTTGTGTAATTGTTGTTTATTGATGTGTTGGACATGGTCGTCATTGTAAATACGAAATTGTTCTTAATAGACTGACCTGTATAAATAAAAGGTAAAACATTGAAATAAAACTTATGTAAGCACTCGTGAAATAACGAGGACAATGATTATTTTGATGGAAAGCTAGCTAACACACTATTGAAACTTTAAAAAGGTGTTGCGTGACAGTATATAGGCTAGGCTAAAAGGTAAAGATTGGGAACATTTGAATAAACTTACAAAGGTCAAACAAAACCCTAGACCAGAGCAAAGCACCCAGTCAGACTTTCAAGGTTAGTCATTTAGCAGACACTCTTATCCAAAGTGATTTATTAGGGTTAAGTGCCTTGATCAAGGCTTGGGGATTCAAACTAGCGACCTATCGGATACTGGCCAGGCATAAGCATGTATAAGCATGTGGCAGTCCTACTCACATCATCTCCTCTTCCTCAGAGCCCATCATATCTTTGTACTGCTCCCCTTCCTCCTCCTCGTCATCATCCTCTTCTTCCTCGTCCTCTCCCCCGCTGCTGCGCTCTGACATGGGGCTGTCTGAGGCCCTCTGCAGCCCGGCCGCCACCGCCCTCATGGCTGCCAAGGCCGCCATCTGGGCGTGCTCTGACTCCGGGGTGGGGCTTCCCATCAGCTGGTCCCCAACGCCAGCGGTGGTCCGGCCGTGACCCTGCGGAGAGCTGTCCTGCTGCAGCTGCTGTTGCTCCAGTTCCATCAGCAACTTGGCCCTCTGCTGCCTGTGCAGGTTCTCCATCACGGCTTGAAGCTTCATCTCAAGGGAAAGTGATGCACCGGCCGGGGGTCTCCTTCCCCTCCTCCCCCTGAATAGCTCCAGACACAGGGGCTGGTGGGGGCTGCCGCCTCACTAAGTCCTGATGCTGAGGGGCTGGATGAAATGCCTGACCAGCTAACTCAGCGGCAGGAGCGCTCTCTTGATGGGTAGGTAAGTTAGGTCCTCGAAGAGCGGGAGGGGTTCTTAGAGCAATGAAACATTCACTCGGACACTGTCCACAGCTCCCGAGCCAGAAGTCTCTCGTACTGTTTCTCTGTGCAGGGAAGGGAAGGCCCGTGGAGAGTCCCTGTGAGCGCCGTACTTAGGCACTACCGGCTGAAGTGGTGGAAATCTCTATGTGGACCACACTATAATGGCTTTACCAGGGCCTGTGGGAAAGAGACGAACGTAAGAAAAAGCTTTAGCCACTGCTTCAACATTGTTTCTCGTGTCAGTTAGCCAATATGGTTGGTTGATTGCAGACAGTCTACATGCTGGTTTCAGTTGATGTGTCAAATTCAAAAAGTATTCAAAGAGAAAGTAAAAATAGTAACAAGTGTGTTACATAGATAAACTATTTTCTATATTTCCCTCTCTTTTTTGTTGAATTTTACCCCCTTTTTCTCCCCAATTAGTGTCCAATTATTAGTAGTTACTATCTTGTCTCATCGCTACAACTCCCATACGGGCTCGGGAGAGACGAAGGTCGAAAGTCATGCATCCTCTGAAACACAACCCAACCAAGCCGCACTGCTTCTTAACACAGCGCGCATCCAACCCGGAAGACAGCCGCACCAATCTGTTGGAGGAAACACCGTGCACCTGGTGACCTTGGTTAGCGCGCACTGCGCCCAGCCCGCCACAGGAGTCGCTGGTGCGCGATGAGACAAGGATATCCCTACCGGCCAAACCCTCCGTAACCTGGACAACGCTAGGCCAATTGTGCGTCACCCCATGGACCTCCCAGTCGTGGCCGGCTGCGACAGAGCCTGGGCGCGAATCCAGAGTCTCTGGTGGTACAGCTAGCGCTGCGATGCAGTGCCCTAGACCACTGCGCCACCTGGGATGCCCATATTTCCCTTAAAAACATTTTTTTTAAAAAGACTTCTAGCCAATCTATCTATGGGTAGCAGAGTTGACGAGTTATTTGTATTTATTATGGATCCCCATTAGCTGCTGCCAAGGCATGAGCTACTCTTCCTGAGGTCCAGTAAAATTAAGGCAGTTATACAATTTAAAAAAACATTACAATACATTCAGTACAGATTTCACAACACACTAAGTGTGTGCCCACTACGTGTTATGCTCAACACACTCAGTTTTCCCAACAAAATACCAGAAAATAACCAAAAAGAGTAGAACCAGCGAACTGCTTTCACACTGATTTGACAATTAGATGTTCAATGTTTGTTCTGATTTAGATAGTTCGTTTTACCATATTAAAATGTTACAGGATTGACCTTAAACCTGAGGGACAAATGGTAATAAATCATTAAATCACATAAAAAAATATATTCAAGTGCACTCATACCCCTTAATTTTTTTTTTTTTACCCAAATCTTATTTCCTGCAATTCTATACATTATGCCATTCCCATGTCTTATGTTTGTTCAAACCTGAACGTTTTCTGTTTCTGTAAAAAAAAAAAATTGGGGGAGGGGTCTGTCTTGGTTACAGATCCAAATGAGTATGGCTGAGTTAGAGGATAGATGTATTTGATCCTTTTTTTTAACAAACTTTTTTTTAACCTTTATTCAACTAGGGAAGTCAGTTAATTAAGAACAAATTCTTATTTTCAATGACAGCCTATTAACAGTGGGTTAACTGCCTTGTTCAGGGGCAGAACAACAGATTTGTACATTGTCAGCTTGGGGATTCGATCTTGCAACCTTTCGGTTACTAGTCCAATGCTCTAACCACTAGGCTACGCTGCTGTCTAAAGAACGTAAAACGTACCCTATTCGTGGAACGACCCATAAGTCAGGCATCTTTTTTTCAGTCATAAATGCAAATATAAGGGGGAAATCTATGGCACTCATGACTGAACAGGCCTGGTTTACATGACTTCTATGCAGAGCATGTTCTAGGATGACCATGATCTTTTTGTACTATTCTCAAGTGACTCACACCACAGCAATTCATAAGAAGGCATGTCAAACTTGGCATGACTGTAAGCTAGAAAGACCTAGCACATGCTATAAGGGGAAAGGTCTACATTTCGATTGAATAAGACCTGGGTCACATCTAGGTCAGAAAAAAGATAAGCTTAACACAGTGTTCTCGAATCAATAGCACACACTGACAGGGATATGAAGACACATTCTCCAAGCAGGTGTTGAACAGACTAGGTTGCCTCTGAAATGACACCCTGGCTAGCCTATAACTATAATGCACTACTTTTGACCCTAGGCCTATGACTCCAGCCATGATAGTGTTCATGATGCTTCTCTACTCACTCAAAACGGCACTGGCAAAACTTGTCACTTCCATGGGCTTGTGTTTCAGAAGACGTGCAAGAAATAACCACAAGATGAGCAGTTTTATTAGTAGAGGTGAGTCATTCAATATCGACTCTCTCAATATTATGTAAGATTACAGGCTATGGACCAAAAATGCTATGTTGATATTACATTTAAAATAATATCAAGTTAAACAGACATGATGAATCATCCAACAGTCGGATGCATTGCACCATAATTATTTATCTTATGCCAAGTTGCTGCACCCAATGTTTCACAATAACATTTCATAAGCAAGTGATTAAGCTTCACGACAGTGGTTTTCAACAATGGTGCACACAATGTGCTTCCCTATATTTGGAAATATTCCATGACAGACAGACCATGGCAGAACAGCAAACTGGTTTCCTGTTCCTTAACAAAATACATTTAGTTGGGGGAGGTGTTTGTGGTTCCTCTGCTTCAAATGCCTTTTTTTGTTGTCAACACCTGTGATTTTCCACAGAAATGGCAAGATACAGCAAGGAATGAAGACTGTGTGTTAGGTCATTGATTCATCATTCTGATTGGGACTGTGTGTGTTAGGTCATCGATTCATCATTCTGATTGGGACTGTATGTGTTAGGTCATCGATTCATCATTCTGATTGGGACTGTATGTGTTAGGTCATTCATTTATCATTCTGAATGTTAATAGGGAACATTGAAGCGTTGCATCATATGAATCACCATTATATCAACAACTTTGGGACTATGTTGTTTATGTCTATGATTCATGTGATGGTATAATTGCTGATGATGTCGTGACTAATTCAGTTTCTAACGCCAAGACTAACGGGCCGAAAAATAGGTTTCTAGCCATGGACAGAAAAAACAAGCCTGATCACATAGGAATTATATTTTCTCTGTGTTATGCAATACTGATGTGTAGTGTGGTAAGCATTGTAGAGCAAACAAGCTACTTTGCATCACAGGTAGACGCAACCCACTGGTGGTGAACGGCCAGGGCGAATTGAGTAACTTCACTACACTACACACAATGTGAACCACAACCTTAAGTCAACCACTTTATCATTGCAACCTGTTTACATTACTTTCCTCTCAAATGTCTTTCGGCTTCAAACCAAAGCAATGGACACCCATAAGTGATCTGACCTTATGGTTATTGGTGTAGGCTAGATGAAACTGGATGAGGGGGGAGCTGTCATGAAGCCAATCTAGTGGACAGACGGTTTAAATGAAGGATAAGGGACGAATGATGAGTTATTGGGTTAATCCTTTACTTACCTACTGGCACAGAGACTGAGGGAGGGGTGAGGGTGGAAGATTGCAAGGGCTGAACAAACAGGACAAAGAGATAAGGAAAGCGCTAAGGGTCTAATTCCAAAGGGATAAAGGGTCTCTGCCACCTCACATAATGGGTGCTCCAATACTCAACTTTAGTCTCCTAAAGAATAAACAAGACCAGTACAGAGCATTGAAATTGTGCATTGGTAACGTTTTAAATGTGCAGTGTATATTTATACCGGTAATGGACAGAAAAGAGCTAGTTGAGTTCGGAAGTGTATAGGGATCTCTCCAACATACAGTGGGGAGAACAAGTATTTGATACACTGCCAATTTTTGCAGGTTTTCCTACTTACAAAGCATGTAGAGGTCTGTAATTTGTATCATAGGTACACTTCAACTGTGAGAGACGGAATCTAAAACAAAAATTCTAAAACAAACATTGTATGATTTTTAAGTAATTAATTTTAATTTTATTGCATGACATAAGTATTTGATACATCAGAAAAGTATAACTTAATATTTGGTACAGAAACCTTTGTTTGCAATTACAGAGATCATACGCACCCTGTTGTTCCTGACCAGGTTTGCAAACAATGCAGCAGGGATTTTGGCCCACTCCTCCATACAGACCTTCTCCAGATCCATCAGGTTTCGTGGCTGTCGCTGGGCAATACGGACTTTCAGCTCCCTCCAAAGACTAACTATTGGGTTCAGGTCTGGAGACTGGCTAGGCCACTCCAGGACCTTGAGATGCTTCTTACGGAGAGCCACTCCTTAGTTGCCCTGGCTGTGTGTTTCGGGTCGTTGTCATGCTGGAATATCCAGCCACGACCCCTCTTCAATGCTCTTACTGAGGGAAGGAGGTTGTTGGCCAAGATCTCGCGATACATGGCCCCATCCATCCTCCCCTCAATACGGTGCAGTCGTCCTGTCCCCTTTGCAGAAAAGCATCCCCAAAGAATGATGTTTCCACCTCCATGCTTCACGGTTGGGATGCTGTTCTTGGGGTTGTACTCATCCTTCTTCTTCCTCCTATTTTTGTCTCATCAGACCACATGACTTTCTCCCATTCCTCCTCTGGATCATCCAGATGGTCATTGGCAAACTTCAGACGGGCCTGGACATGCCCTGGCTTGAGCAGGGGGACCGTGTGTGCGCTGCAGGATTTTAATCCATGACGGCGTAGTGTGTTACTAATGGTTTTCTTTGAGACTGTGGTCCCAGCTCTCTTCAGGTCATTGACCAGGTCCTGCCGTGTAGTTCTGGGCTGATCCCTCACCTTCCTCATGATCATTGATGCCCCACGAGGTGAGATCTTGCATGGAGCCCCAGACCGAGGGTGATTGACCGTCATCTTGAACTTCTTCCATTTTCAAATAATTGCGCCAACAGTTGATGCCTTCTCACCAAGCTGCTTGCCTATTGTCCTGTAGCCCATCCCAGCCTTGTGCAGGTCTACAATTTTATCCCTGATGTCCTTACACAGCTCTCTGGTCTTGGCCATTGTGGAGAGGCTGGAGTCTGTTTGATTGAGTGTGTGGACAGGTGTCTTTTATACAGGTAACGAGTTCAAACAGGTGCAGTTAATACAGGTAATGAGTGGAGAACAGGAGAGCTTCTAAAAATTAAAAATAACAGGTCTGTGAGAGCCTGAATTGTTACTGGTTGGTAGGTGATCAAATACTTATGTCATGCAATAAAATACAAACGAATTACTTAAAAATCATACAATGTTATTATTATTTATTTTTTTAGATTCCGTCTCTCACAGTTGAAGTGTCCCTATGATAAAAAATTATAGACCTCTACAAAACCTGCAAAATCGTCAGTGTATCAAATACTTGTTCTCCCCACTGTATCTACTACGGACCACTTCTTGACATCATTTCCATTTTTGCTCAGAATACAGTTGGACATTTGGGAGGCCTTTTTCAGACTGTACTGAACAAAAATATAAACGCAAAATATAACAATTTCAATTTTTTTACTGAGTTACAGTTCATATAAGAAATCAGTCAATTAAAATAAAATCATTAGGCCCTAATCTATGGATTTCATATGACTGGGCAGGGGTGCAGCCATGGGTGGGGGAGCCACCCACTGGGGAGCCAGGCCCAGCCAATCAGAATGAGTTTTCCAAAAGAAAAGGCTTTATTACAGACAGAAATACTCAGCACCACCCCGCAGGTGAAGAAGCCTGATGTGGAGATCCTGGGCTGGTGTGGTTACACGTGGTCTGGCCGGTTAGACATACTTCTCTAAAACAACGTTTAAGGCAGCTTATGGTAGAGAAATTAACATTACATTCTCTGGCAACAGGTCTGGTGGACATTCCTGCAGTCAGCAATTGTACGCTCCCTCAAAACTTGAGACATCTGTGGCAATGTGTTGTGTGACAAAACTGCATTTTTTTTTTAAATGGCCTTTTATTGTCCCCAGCACAAGGTGCACCTGCATAATGATCATACTGTTTAATCAGCTTCTTGATATGCCACACCTGCCAGGTGGATGGATTAGCTTGGCAAAAAATATCCTGCCCAACTAGGCAAATAAGAAATGCTCACTAACAGGGATGTAAACAAATTTGTGCACAAAATTTGAGAGAAATAAGCTTTTTGTGCATATGGAACATTTCTGGGATTTTTTTTATTTCAGCTCATGAAACATGGGACCAACACTTTACATGTTGCATTTATATTTTTGTTCAGTTTAGATAACCACCGTTAATAGCCCTCTTATAGAAAGCTGGCCAATGGCGTTGGCCTTGACTACATGGTATTCTGTCACATTCCTCAACTTCTTACCTAAATTTACATTTCAGTCATTTAGCAGATGCTCTTATCCAGATCAATTTACAGGAGCAATTAGGATTAAGTGCCTTGCTCAAGAGCACATCAACAGATTTTCACTTAGTCAGCTCAGGGATTCGAAACAGCAACCTTTCGGTTACTGGCTCAACACTCTTAACCGCTAGACTACCTGCCGCCTTGGAGAGAATAACACTGCCTTTATTGAGCCCGTTAACAACAAAATCCTTCAGAGCGTGTCACACGTACTTTCCACCAACCTCTTCCACAAACCATGCGAAAAGTCGCCCAAATCTTAAATCTGATCTGCAAAGGCAGCCATAAATTATTTTGGTCAAAATTCAGAAAAATCGTAATCCAATGATCTCCTTACTATACATTTAAAGGAATCTGGGGCGTTTTCAATCAAGCACCCAAATTCAGTCATTTTGAAAAATCGGACATAGGGAGTAGCATACTAACTATTTGCTTTAACATAGTCCTGATGGAATGAAACCTCAAACCAGTTTTTATTTAACATTTTTTCCACCCGGGCAAATTGAGCAATCGTGGGAGAAGGGCCTTGGTCAGGAGATTGACAAAGAACCCGATGGTCACTCTCGGAGAGCTCAAGAGTTCCTCTGTGAAGATGGGAGAACCTTCCAGAAGGACAACCATCCCTGCAACACTCCACCAATCAGGCCTTTATGGTAGAGTGGCCAGACGGAAGCCACTCCTCAGTAAAAGGCACATGACAGCCCGCTTGGAGTTTGCCAAAAGGCACCTAAAGACTCGCAGACTAAAGATTGAACTCCTTGGCCTGAATGCCAAGCACCACATCTGGAGGAAACCTGGCACGATCCCTACAGTGAAGCATGCTGGTGGCAGCATCATGCTGTGGGGATGTTTTTCAGCGGCAGGGACTGGGAGACAAGTCAACCTCAGACGAAGGTTCACCTTCCAACAGGACAATGACCCTAAGCACACAGCCAAGACAACGCAGGGGTGGCTTGGGGACAAGTCTCTGAATATCCTTGAGTGGCCCAGCCAGAGCCCGGATTTGAACCTGATCGAACATCTCTGGAGAGACCTGAAAATAGCTGTGCAGTGACGCTCCCCATCCAACCTGACAGAGCTTGAGAGGATCTGCAGAGAAGAATGAGAGAAACTCCCCAAATATAGGTGTGCCAAGCTTGTAGCGTCATACCCAAGAAGACTTGAGGCTGTAATCACTGCTAAAGTTGCTTCAACAAAGTACTGAGTAAAGGGTCTGAATACTTATGTAAATGTGATATTTATTTATTTTAGACATTTGCTCAAATTAAACATTTAATTAATAATTTGCTTAATCATTATGGGGTATTGTGTGTAGATTGGGGGGGACCAATACATTTTAGAATAAGGCTGTAACGTAACAAAATGTTGAAAAAGTCAAGGGTCTGAATACTTTCCGAATGCACTGTATATTTACTATAATTTGTTCATGTGTTTCACCTAACCTCATGACCAAAAACACACATTGCTCAAAACATCATAACCCTCCGAAGTCTTCAGTGGTGTTATGTGGACTGTGTCAATGTGCATTCCATGAGAAGTGCACCCCTATTGATAAAACTAACACAAATGTATGGTTGTATTGGACATGTGAGGCATGCACTTCTATGTTTCCTTTTCACTCTCTGGATGATTCCGACTGTGTATCTCTCTTAGTTGGGCAGGATATCAACCCTGATAACATGGTCTTTAACCCATTAGATATTAATGAAGCCAACAATAGATATAACGATTGATTCAAACTTCCTGAAATTTACCAGAAATAAGTCTATCACTTGTGATTAATATAATGTTAAGAAATTTAACAACCTTTATAGCATTTTATCTAATTCCAAGAAATGCTTATTTCCTACCTTTCACTTTAACTTTTGCAGTTTTTCTAAAACTCTCCATTGTTGCCCTTTCAGAAACATGGTTGACTGAAGAGACAACCATGCTTTATGACATGTCTCCTTATAATGCTGTTCACCAGTGTAGAACATCAAGAGTGGGAGGATGAGTGTCCATTTTTGTTCATAAACATTTTAAATTCTTTGTAAGAGAGGACCTCACACATCTGAAAACAAAGTATAGGAACAAATTTACTCACCTACTTTGGATATCCCCCAAAATATATATATATTTTTTTATTAAATATATTTATTTATATATATATAAACTACTTGGAAAATCCTCAATCAACAGTTGAATAAGAAACATTTCAATTCTCAATTTATTTTTGGAAATAAGACCTATAGTGATCCTGATGTTATTTCATGTGAATTTAATAACTTTTTTGTGTATGTGAGTTCTTCTCTGTCAAAGAAAATGAGCAAAACTGATGGAAATGGGGCCTCCTGAGTGGCGCAGTGGTCTAAGGTATGCATTGCAATGCTAGCTGTGCCACTAGAGATTCTGGGTTAGAGTCCAGGCTCTGTCGCACAATTGGCACAATGTTGTCCGGGTTAGGGGAGGGTTTGGTCGGCAGGGATGACCTTGTCCCATCGCGCACTATTGACTCCTGTTGCGGGCCGGGCACAGTGCACGCTGACACGCTCGCCAGGTGTACGGTGTTTCCTCTGACACATTGCTGTGGCTGGCTTCCGGGTTAAGTGGACATTGTGTCAAGAAGCAGTGCAGCTTGGTTGGGTTGTGTTTCGGAGGACGCACAGCTCTTGACCTTCGCCACTCTCGAGTCCGTACGGGAGTAGCAGCGATGAAACAAGACTGTAACTACCAATTGGATACCACAAAATTGGGGAGAAAAAGGGGTAAAAAAAATACAAAAATAAAAACAAAAATAAAATACTAATGGAAATCCCTTGGATTATATTAAGGGACATTTCCCTTCTCTGCTCAGTTTGACCCTCCTGATGTAATGGAGGTGATGGAGGTAATTGGTAACTTAAAGATATCAGCAGCAGGTCATGAGGAGAGTGGTGCCTCTATGGTGAAATCAGTATCTTCCTTGATTACTGAGCCTCTAATCTATATCTTCACCAAATCTATGATATTGTTCCTAAATATTTGAAAATTGCCAAAGTTATCCCCATCTATAAAACTGGGTATCCAAGATCTTTTACAAATTATCGGCCAATATCTGTACTACCGTGTTTTTCTAAAATCCTAGAAAAATTGGTGTATAAGAGAATGTTGAAACATTTAAATCAACACTGCATTCTATATGAACACCAATATGGTTTTCGTAAAAACTACTTCACAGATATGGCTCTTTTGCAACTTCTGGATAAAATATTTACAGCCCTTAACAATGAATACGCTCTGGGCATCTTTTTACATGTATCCAAAGCGTTTGAAACGGTTGATCATGAAATATGACTTTATAAATTGCATTATTACGTGTTTCATGATTATACATATAATTTATTATAGAGAACAATTTGTTTATGCAAACAGATGTGCATCGACCAAGGCCAAGATATCCAGCGTGACACAGGGTTTGATAATTGGACCTTTGTTATTCCTAATCTATTTCAATGACCTTGCTGCTGTGTCTTCTACCGTACTTCCCATTCTCTTTGCTGAGGATACCAATTTGATTTTATCAAACAATAATTTTGATTCACTAATTAATGAAGCCAAATCAGGCATGGCCACATTTTGTGAATGGTTCCAGATTAAATTATTACAAATTATCTTTAAATGTAAAAAGAATCCAACTTTATTGTATTCGCTAGTAACAAATATTGTAAATATATTGTGTTAAGTGTTTCCTCCAAATAGCTTAACTCTTACACACTCACATTTAAACAAAACAACAAAAAATAATTATTGTGATTATTGATCATACATTTATAATTAGTAGGTTTAATTATCTGTTTTAACAAACCTTTTGTATTTATGTATTGTATATTGGGCTTCCAATCACACTGTTTAATTTTTTTTATATTTTTTTATCTGTATGGTTGTTTATCACTTTTCTTTGGCAAATAAATTAAACTTCTCCACATTTAATTTTCCCCATAGGGGATTTTAGAAACATTTAGGGGCGGCAGGTAACCTAGTGGTTAGAGCGTTGGGCCAGTAACCGGAAGGTTACGGACTCCATCCTAGCTGGAGGGGTGCTCTCATCTTATCTACCAACATAGACAGGGCTCTAACTCCTCTAGCTCCACAATGAAATAGGGTGCAGGCCAGGCAGCAGGCTGTTAGCCAGCCTGCCAGCATAGTGGAGTCTACCACTAGCACAGTCAGTGTAGTCAGCTCAGCTATTGAGACTGTGTCTGTGCCTCGGCCTAGGTTGGGAAAAACTAAACATGGCGGTGTTCGCCTTAGCAATCTCACTGGGATAAAGACCTCCTCCATTCCTGTCATTATTGAAAGAGATCATGATACCTCACATCTCAAAATAGGGCTACTTAATGTTAGATCCCTTACTTCAAAGGCAATTATAGTCAATGAACTAATCACTGATCATAATCTTGATGTGATTGGCCTGACTGAAACATGTCTTAAGCCTGATGAATTTACTGTGTTAAATGAGGCCTCACCTCCTGGCTACACTAGTGACCATATCCCCCGTACATCCCGCAAAGGCGGAGGTGTTGCTAACATTTACGATAGCAAATTTCAATTTACAAAAAAAAAACTGACGTTTTCGTCTTTTGAGCTTCTAGTAATGAAATCTATGCAGCCTACTCAATCACTTTTTTATAGCTACTGTTTACAGGCCTCCTGGGCCATATACAGCGTTCCTCATTGAGTTCCCTGAATTTCTATCGGACCTCGTAGTCATAGCAGATAATATTCTAATCTTTGGTGACTTTAATATTCACATGGAAAAGTCCACAGACCCACTCCAAAAGGAGCCATCATCGACTCAGTGGGTTTTGTCCAACATGTCTCTGAACATACTCACTGTCACAGTCATACTCTGGACCTAGTTTTGTCCCATGGAAGAAATGTTGTGGATCTTAATGTTTTTCCTCATAATCCTGGACTATCAGACCACCATTTTATTACGTTTGCAATTGCAACAAATAATCTGCTCAGACCCCAACCAAGGAACATCAAAAGTCGTGCTATAAATTCACAGACAATAACAAAGATTCCTTGATGTCCTTCCAGACTCCCTCTGTCTACCCAAGGACGCCAGAGGAAAAAAAATAATTTAACCACCTAACTGAGGAACTCAATTTAACCATGCGCAATACCCTAGATGCAGTTGCACGCCTAAAAACTAAAAACATTTCTCATAAGAATCTAGCTCCCTGGTATACAGAAAAGAGCCGAGCTCTGAAGCAAGTTTCCAGAAAATTGGAACGGAAATGGCGCCACACCAAACGGGAAGTCTTCTGACTAGCTTGGAAAGACAGTACCGTACAGTATCGAAGAGCCCTTACTGCTACTCGATCATCCTATTTTTCCAACTTAATTGAGGAAAATAAGAACAATCCGAAATTCCTTTTTGATACTGTCGCAAAGCTAACTAAAAAGCAGCATTCCCCAAGTGAGGATGGCTTTCACTTCAGCAGTAATACATTTATGAACTTCTTTGAGGAAAAGATCATGATTATTAGAACGCAAATTACGCACTCCTCTTTAAATCTGCATATTCCTTCAAAGCTCAGTTGTCCTGAGTCTGCACAACTCTGCCAGGACCTAGGATCAAGAGAGACACTGAAGTGTTTTAGTACTATATCTCTTGACACAATGATGAAAATGATCATGGCCTCTAAACCTTCAAGCTGCATACTGGACCCTATTCCAACTAAACTACTGAAAGAGCTGCTTCCTGTGCTATGTTGAACATAATGAACGGCTCTATCTTCCGGATGTGTACCAAACTCACTAAAAGTGGCAGTAATAAAGCCTCGCTTGAAAAAACCAAACCTTGACCCAGAAAATATAAAAAACTATCGGCCTATATCGAATCTTCCATTCCTCTCAAAATTTTTAGAAAAGGCTGTTGCGCAGCAACTCTCTGCCTTCCTGAAGACAAACAATGTATACGAAATGCTTCAGTCTGGTTTTAGACCCCATCATAGCACTGAGACTGCACTTGTGAAGGTGGTAAATTACCTTTTAATGGCATCAGACCGAGGCTCTGCATCTGTCCTCGTGCTCCTAGACCTTAGTGCTTTTTTTAACACCATCGATCACCACGTTCTTTTGGAGAGATTGGAAACCCAAATTGGTCTACACGGACAGGTTCTGGCCTTGTTTAGATCTTATCTGTCGGAAAGATATCAGTTTGTCTCTGCGAATGGTTTGTCCTCTGACAAATCAACTGTAAATTTCGGTGTTCTTCAATATTCCGTTTTAGGACCACTATTGTTTTCACTATATATTTAACCTCTTGGGGATGTCATTCGAAAACATAATGTTAACTTTCACTGCTATGCGGATGACACACAGCTGTACATTTCAACGAAACATGGTGAAGCCCCAAAATTGCCCTCGCCAGAAGCATGTGTTTCAGACATAAGGAAGTGGATGGCTGCAAACTTTCTACTTTTAAACTTGGACAAACAGAGATGCTTGTTCTAGGTCCCATGAAACAAAGAGATCTTCTGTTGAATCTGACAATTAATCTTAATGGTTGTACAGTCGTCTCAAATACAACTGTAAAGGACCTCAGCGTTACTCTGGACCCTGATCTCTCTTTTGAAGAACTTATCAAGACTGTTTCAAGGACAGCTCTTTTCCATCTACGTAACATTGCAAAAATCTGAAACTTTCTGTCCAAAAATTATGCAGAAAAATGTATCCATGCTTGTCACTTCTAGGTTAGACTACTGCAATGCTCTACTTTCCAGCTACATGGATAAAGCACTAAATAAACTTCAGTTAGTGCTAAAAATGGCTGCTAGAATCCTGACTAGAACCAAAAAATGTGATCATATTACTCCAGTGCTAGCCTCCCTACACTGGCTTCCTGTCAAGGCAAGGGCTGATTTCAAGGTTTTACTGCTAACCTACAAAGCATTACATGGGCTTGCTCCTACCTATCTCTCTGATTTGGTCCTGCCGTACATACCTACACGTACGCTACGGTCACAAGACGCAGGCCTCCTAGTTGTCCCTAGAATTTCGAAGCAAACAGATGGAGGCAGGGCTTTCTCCTATAGAGCTCAATTTTTATGGAATGGTCTGCCTACCCATGTGAGAGACGCAGACTCGGTCTCAACCTTTAAGTCTTTATTGAAGACTCATCTCTTCAGTAGGTCCTATGATTGAGTGTAGTCTGGCCCAGGAGTTTGAAGGTGAACGGAAAGGCACTGGAGCAACGAATCACCCTTGCTGTCTCTGCCTGGCCGGTTCCCCTCTCTCCACTGGGATTCTCTGCCTCTAACCCGATTACAGGGGCTGAGTCACTGGCTTACTGGTGCTCTTCCATGCCGTCCCTAGGAGGGTTGTGTCACTTGAGTTGGTTGAGTCACTGACTTGGTCTTCTTGTCTGGGTTGGCGCCCCCCTTCTTGGGTTGTGCCGTGGGGGAGATCTTTGTGGGCTATACTCTGCCTTGTTTCAGGATGGTAAGTTGGTGTTTGAAGATATCACTCTAGTGGTGTGGGGGCTGTGCTTTAGCAAAGTGGGTGGGCTTATATCCTGCCTGTTTGGCCCTGTCCGGGGGAATCATCGGATGGGGCCACAGTGTCTCCTGACCCTGACCTGTTCACCGGAAGTGCTACCTGCTGTTTTCAACTCTCTAGAGACAGCAGGACCGGTAGAGATACTCTCAATGATCAGCTATGAATAGCCAACTGACCTGTTCCACCCTCGACAACTACTGTGATTATTATTATTTGACCATGCTGGTCATTTATGAACATTTGAACATCTTGGCCATGTTCTGTTATAATCTCCACCTGGCACAGCCAGAAGAGTACTGGCCACCTCTCATAGCCTGGTTCCTCTCTCGGTTTCTTCCTAGGTTTTGGCCTTTCTAGGGAGTTATTCCTAGCCACTGTGCTTCTACACCTGCATTGCTTGCTGTTTGGGGTCTTTATTTAAGATTAGTCATAAGGTTAGCAGTGTGGTTAAGGTTAGGTTTAAAATCAGATTAAGAAGATAAATTGTAAAAATAGGCAGGGTTTATTACTTTGTGGCTGTGGTAACTAGTGACAACCCACAGTCAGATCCTGACCAAGGCTCCATTCCACCTACAGTATGTCACTATCAGCAGGCCGGGATTCCCCCATGTCTCAGACTAAAAGAGTGATGTAGTGATTTTCTTATTTTTTTGGCAGGAGAAACAGAAAATGCTTCCATGCCAGGAAGACACTTAGGAATTTGGGTTTTGGCAAAGCAACAGATGAAAACAAGCAAACTCACAACACTTTCCCCTTAAAACTTCTTAAGGAAGTAGCAGAATACAGTTCCCTGGCAGGAACATCACTCAGCGGAGTTTCAGAGCGCCAGCTATAGTTTTTGATAAAACTCAAACTGTCATTAAACTTTCATTAAAATACACATTCAAGGTAGTGAATTAAAGCTACACTCGTTGTGAATCCATCCACCAAGTCAGATTTGTAAAATGATTTTCGGCGAAAGCATGAGAAGCTATTATCTGATAGCATGTCCCCCAAAATACTGCAACGTCACCTAACGACAGATTTTGCGGTAGCCGGGGCTACCCAAAACGCTACCCAAAACGCAGAAATAAAATATAAAACATTCATTACCTTTGACGAGCTTCTTTCTTGACACTCCTAGATGTCCCATAAACAACATTTTGGGTCTTTTTTCGATTAAATCGATCCATATATAGCCTAGATATCGATCTATGAAGACTGTGTGAACAACGAAAAAAATAGCGTTTTCTAATGTAACGTCATTTTTTTAAATTAAAAAAGTTGACGATAAACTTTCACAAAACACTTCGAAATACTTTTGTAATGCAACTTTAGGTATTAGTAAATGTTAATAAGCAATCAAATTGATCACGAGGCGATGTATATTCTTTAGCTGTCCGTCTGGAAATAATGTCCGGGTAAATCTCAACCAAAATATCCGGTCGGAGACCTGAACAAATGGCTTGTCTCTTCTTCGTTTGACCAAGAAAAAAATCGTAGGCAAATGACAAGACTGTTGACATCGTGTGGAAGCTGTAGGTATTGCAACCTCAGCCCCATTTAATGTGGTTCGCCTTTAACAATGGGTTGAAGTGGCGGATGGATATATTTTTCCATTTTCAGTGATCAGATTTTCCTGCACTTTTCCATGAAACCCACGTTCTGTTATAGTCACAGCCGTGATTTAACCAGTTTTAGAAACGTCTGAGTGTTTTCTATCCACACATACTAATCATATGCATATACTATATTCCTGGCATGAGTAGCAGGGCGCTGAAATGTTGCGCGATTTTTAACAAAAAGCTGCGAAAATTCGCAACAGCCTTAATAGGTTTTAAAATGTCAAGGAAACTAGAGGAGTGAAGTTTACAGGCAGGCAGGTGGGAACCAGACACACACAATAGTAATAGAAGATGACATACGATATTAAACGTATAGAAGACAACAGGAGCCCGCATGTCCATTTATAGTAGCAAATCTGAGCAACAAGATTATGACAGTATGATCACTACAAATAAAGCTCTCAGTTCAAGCCTAGAGTATTTGACAGAATCTTATTTTAAAACAAATACTTATTTCATTGGCCTTGTGGTTACCGTTACTTCTTGACATAACTCTGAGCAGGCTTATTCAAATTGGTTACTTCGGGGTGGTTAGAGCATTAGGCCATTAACCGAAAGGTTGTTGGATCGAATCCCCCGAGCTGACAAGATAAATATCTGTTGTTCTGCCCCTGAACAAGGCAGTTAACCCACTGTTCCCTGGTATGCCGTCATTGTAAATAAGAATTTGTTCTTAACTGTTAAATAAAAAAAGACTTATCTGCTATGAATTTTTTGAAAATATCATGGGATGTAATTCAGCAAAGTTAAGTGGATTTAGATAGGACTGTCAACCTTTGCGATATGAGAAACCAATTACACTTTTGTGCAGCAAAACCCCAGCTTCAATCTTCAACATACAATACTTCTTCTTCTTCTTTTTTAGCACGCTACTCGGCCTACACCGTTTAAGCTAGAAACGCTGTTCAAGCATTATAATGTGCGGAATGGTCTCACTCGAGTTGCTTGTAGACAACCTTTAATATATTTGATACTTTTTACGTTATTCATTTTTTTTTTTTTTGTCCTCCATCTGCTTGTTATGGCATTTCCTCAAAATTCTAAAGCTCTCTATTGTGACATCATCACTTCCAACTGACATTCTCTGTAAATGCAATAATACAACTTTTGACACAAATCAGCTACTTTGACCACTTTGCAACAACTTAGAAAAAAGTTTGAGCGTTTACATCATCGTCTACTTCTCTGCTACTCAAATCTGCCGTTTGAACCAAAAAATATGTATATATTTGTTTCATTAATGTTTATTCAAGAGCACATAATGAACTTGTACCATAAATACACAATATATCTTTGCTGTTTTTACAAAAAATCTTTCAAGAGTCCAAATAAGAATACAATTTGTATAAAGCCACAGAAAAATAACAGAAAAAAAAATGACAGAATAAGACCAGTACGATATGTACTGACCAGACACCTTCATACCTTTGCTGCCTATGTTGCAAGATTGATGTAATTCTCTCCAAGTTAGCAAGTTCCCCGTATAGACCTAACAAACATATCTTTTGAGGGTGCATGATTATTTTTCCGGCATTTTGTTACACATTTATTTCCTTTCTGCTACTGAAAGATAATCTATCAATTTAAATGGAGAGGATTGGAGTATATCCACAGGAACAATACCAAGAAGGAGATGACATGGGTCTAGTTGAATAATAATACCTGTGATGTCCTGAATAACATGGAGAATTTCAGACCAAAAATACTTGGACCAAAAATTATATTCTGATAAAAGTTACAGCTGTTTGAGTAACCACAACAACATTTTCTGTAACTTTTTTGCAAACAACTGTCGTTTTGACCACTACCCCAACAATTTAGACAAAAAGTTAGAGGGTATGAAATCTTCCTCTACTTCTCTGCTATTCATATCTGTTTGCGGAACCAAAACATTCACTACAGATCTTAAGGTACAGCTGTTTTAGTAACTGTATTACTAAAACACATTTTCTGCCAAATTTTTTCAAACAACCACCATTTTGACAACTAACCTAACAAGTCAGATAAAAACAATCAGAGGTATGAAATCTTGCCCTACTTCTCTGCTTGTCAATCTGAAAAACGGATTAGGAGTAGTGTCTACCAATCTGTAGATAGAGCTGTTTTAGTAAACCATCAACAACTCTCTTTCTAGCTGTAGTAAATCATGTCAGAAGCTAGCAGATTAATTATTTACCAACAACAGCTGCAAATTCCAATAAGCCTGTAATCGAACACACAAATGCTGATGCGCCAGATACACAACTACTCTAAAGAATGCCAGTTTTATTGCTTCTTAAATCAGAACAACAGTTTTCAGCATACTTGAAAAAGGGGTTTCTAATGATCAATTAGCCTTTTAAAATGATAAACTTGGATTAACTAACACAACGTGGCATTGGAACACATGAGTGATGGTTGCTGACAATGGGCCTAAGTACGCCTATGTAGATATTCCCTTAAAAATCTGCAGTTTCCAGCTACAATAGTCATTTACAACATTAACCATGTCCACACTGTATTTCTGATAAATTTGATGTTATTTTAATGGACAAAAAAAAGGTTTTCTTTCAAAAACAAGGACATGTGTACGTGACCCCAAACTTTTGAACAGTAGTATTCATCATGTTTTGAAGTTCACTTTCCTTGCTTTGTCTAACAACACTATCATGAATCTAGCAAATTCGTTTTTTGGGTCAGAGTGCAGTATTTATTTCATATTAAAGCACAAATTTACTGTATGTTAGCATGTTTCCTCACACTTGCTTGAGCCAGAAGAGAGTAGTGTTGTCAAGGCTACTGTTGCCTAGCAATGCTTGACTGCTGGAATGAATGTCTTTCATTGCTATTCAAATTCTCATGATTTGTCAATCTGTTTCAGACCAAACAAGCTAGTGTTAAGATTAAGAATACTTTCCCAGTCTGGACGACCTGGAACGATAAAGAGAACATTTCTAATGCTTACTAGCTTCATCCTCCTGTTCCAGGATCATGCTCCGTGCTCTAAATAACTCAACTGGCTAGTTCAAGTTATCTTTATTGTTCCAATTGGGAAATTTGTTCTGCAGTCAGGGTAAAAAACAACAACAAACATTAAAAACAGTGACGACCATACAACTGATATACACATAACATGAAACAGAGAGACGGATAAAAAGGAGCAATCATTGTGCAAAATTGCAGCAATAGACATTTCATTTCATGTACAGATTCAGAAAGTTCATGGTATGTGGGATAAAATAGTTATTGTATCTGTTGCTATTGAGTTTGGGAAGTCTAAAACGATGACCTCAGGGGAGAAGCTCAAAATGGTCAAGGAGGGGGTGATCAGGACAGTCTAGGATACTGTTAACTCTCCTCACCACCTGCGTTCTGAATGTCTCTGAGTGCTGTGCCTGTTGCACACCGATGATCTTGCTGGCCACCTTAACCACCCTGTCCAAACTATTTTTGTTGCAAACATTAAGATTGCCAAACCACGCCACCATCGAGAACATCAATACGGATTAAATAAAACTCCTGTAAAACAGTTTGCTTGTCTCTAAAGAGAAGAATGGGCTGTACCCCTCCGATTGGATAAAGCGGATTAGGAATAGCTCCAACCAATAAAAAGTTACAGCTGTTTGTCGGAGTTTAGAGTGAAAGTTGCTAGCTGACGTCTCTGTGTCATCATTGAGCAGCCTAAACGGAGCCGTTGCTATGGATACATTGTAGGATTGTAGGATTTTTAATGAATTTATTTGCAAATTATGGTGGAAAATAAGTATTTGGTCAATAACAAAAGTTTATCTCAATGCTTTGTTATATACCCTTTGTTGGCAATGACAGAGGTCAAACATTTTCTGTAAATCTTCACAAGGTTTTCACACACTGTTGCTGGTATTTTGGCCCACTCCTCCATGCAGATCTCCTCTAGATCTCCTCTAGAGCAATGATGTTTTGGGGCTGTTGCTGGGCAACACAGACTTTCAACTCCCTCCAAAGATTTTCTATGGGGTTGAGATCTGGAGACTGGCTAGGCCACTCCAGGACCTTGAAATGCTTCTTACGAAGCCACTCCTTCGTTGCCCGGGCAGTGTGTTTGGGATCATTGTCATGCTGAAAGACCCAGCCACATTTCATCTTCAATGCCCTTGCTGATGGAAGGAGGTTTTCACTCAAAATCTCACGATACATGGCCCCATTCATTCTTTCCTTTACACGGATCAGTCATCCTGGTCCCTTTGCAGAAAAACAGCCCCAAAGCATGATGTTTCCACCCCCATGCTTCACAGTAGGTATGGTGTTCTTTGGATGGAACTCAGCATTCTTTGTCCTCCAAACACGACAAGTTGAGTTTTTACCAAAAAGTTATATTTTGGATTCATCTGACCATATGACATTCTCCCAATCTTCTTCTGGATCATCCAAATGAGTGCTACGGGGCGGTAGTCGTTTAGCTCAGTTACCTTAGCTTTCTTGGGAACAGGAACAATGGTGGCCCTCTTGAAGCATGTGGGAACAACAGACTGGGATAGGGATTGATTGAATATGTCTGTAAACACACCAGCCAGCTGGTCTGCGCATGCTCTGAGGGCGCGGCTGGGGATGCCTTCTGGGCCTGCAGCCTTGCGAGGGTTGACACGTTTAAATGTTTTCCTCACGTCGGCTGTAGTGAAGGAGAGTCCGCATGCTTTAGTTGCGGGCAGTGTCAGTGGCACTGTATTGTCCTCAAAGCGGGCAAAAAAGTTATTTAGTCTGCCTGGGAGCAAGACATCCTGGTCCGCGACAGTGCTGGTTTTCTTTTTGTAATCCGTGATTGACTGTAGACCCTGCCACATACCTCTTGTGTCTGAGCCGTTGAATTGAGATTCTATTTTGTCTCTAGACTGACGCTTAGCTTGTTTGATTGCCTTGCGGAGGGAATAGTTACACTGTTTGTATTCGGTCATGTTTCCAGTCACCTTGCCCTGATTAAAAGCAGTAGTTCGCGCTTTCAGTTTCATGCGAATGCTGCCATCAATCCACGGTTTCTGGTTTGGGAATGTTTTAATCGTTGCTATGGGAACGACATCTTCAACGCACATTCTAATGAATTCGCACACCAAATCAGCGTATTCGTCAATGTTGTCTTCTGACGCAATACAGAACATACCCCAGTCCACGTGATGGAAGCAGTCTTGGAGTGTGGAATCAGCTTGAACCAGCGTTGAACAGACCTCAGCGCGGGAGCTTCTTGTTTTAGTTTCTGTCTGTAGGCAGGGATCAACAAAATTGAGTCGTGGTCAGCTTTTCCGAAAGGAGGGCGGGCAGGGCCTTATATGCGTTGCGGAAGTTGGAATAGCAATGATCCAATGTTTTTCCCGCCCTGGTTGCGCAATCGATATGCTGATAAAATTTAGGGAGTCTTGTTTTCAGATTAGCCTTGTTAAAATCCCCAGCTACAATGAATGCAGCCTCCGGATATATGGATTCCAGTTTGCAAAGAGTCAAATAAAGTTCGTTCAGAGCCATCGATGTGTCTGCTTGGGGGGGGGAATATATACGGCTGTGATTATAATCGAAGAGAATTCCCTTGGTAGATAATGCGGTCTACATTTGATTGTGAGGAATTCTAAATCAGGTGAACAGAAGGACATGAGTTCCTGTATGTTGTTTTGGCCACACCACGTCCCGTTAACCATAAAGCATACGCCCCCGCCCCTCTTCTTACCAGAAAGATGTTTGTTTCTGTCGGCGCGATGCGTGGAGAAACCAGCTGGCTGCACCGTCTCTGATAGCGTCTCTCCAGTGAGCCATGTTTCCGTGAAGCAAAGAACGTTACAGTCTCTGATGTCCCTCTGGAATGCTACCCTTGCTCGGATTTCATCAACCTTGTTGTCAAGAGACTGGACATTGGCGAGGAGAATGCTAGGGAGTGGTGCACGATGTGCCCGCCTCCGGAGTCTGACCAGAAGACCGCTTCGTTTTCCCCTTTTTCGAAGTCATTTATTGGGGTCGCCAGCTGGGATCCATTCCGTTGTCCTGGATGAAAGGCAGAACAAGGGGTCCGCTTCGCGAAAGTCATATTCTTGGATTACTGATGGTGAGTTGACGCTGCTCTTATGTTCAGTAGTTCTTCTCGACTGTATGTAATGAAACCTAAGATGACCTGGGGTACCAATGTAAGAAATAACATGTAAAAAAAATAATTTAAAAAACGCATAGTTTCCTAGGAACGCGAAGCGAGGCGGCCATCTCTGTCGGCGCGGAAGTAATACAGGTAACGAGTGGAGGACTTCGTAAAGAAGAAGTTACAGGTCTGTGAGAGCCAGAAATCTTGCGTGTTTGTAGGTGACCAAATACTTATTTTTCACCATAATTTGCAAATAAATTCATAAAAAATCCTACAATGTGATTTTCTGGATTTTCCCCCTCATTTTGTCTGTCATAGTTGAAGTGTACCTATGATGAAAATTACAGGCCTCTCTCATCTTTTTAAGTGGGAGAACTTGCACAATTGGTGGCTGACTAACTACTTTTTTCCCCCACTGTATGTCCAGCGTAAGAAACAATGCCTTTTTTTGCAACTTTTTAAAATCATAATCGCACACCTCATGTAGCCTTGCCTATATGCCTATATGTTTTAATAAGGTTTGTATCACAACTAAAGTGGCCAAATAACTTCTTAAAATTAAGCACATTAATCTGCTTTACAAGGGGTGTAGAGCCTAACTGACATACATAAGCAGCGTGTGAATTTCAAGTTTGGGGAACATAATTTTCACCATAAAAATGCACCTTTATAATAAAAGCATTACATGCATAATTGCATTTGCGGTCACTTTTGATAATGGTGTTTTCCGCTAATGGAACATTTGTGCTTATAGCCTACTAACATGTGTGCATTGCTGCACTTATACTGTGAAGAAATAGCCTAATAGTTTATCAACATTTTAACCTAAACGTTCTGAACTGTTGCATCAGCCACATTGCACAAAAAAAGTTTTTTTTTATGCTAGTGGTTGTATTCACTTGGGATCTATCGCATCCCACAACTGTCACAGACTATGTTTGGAATATTTATTTCTAGGACAGAATAGGTCGACTTTTGTACTATGGTGGATAGTAGATTGACATAGGCTAGTGGTTTTGCTGTTCGTTAGGCCTACTCATCTTGTTGGCTGACGAAAAGTAAAATGTGGACAGTTCTTCCAATATCTTCAACATATACCTAGAATTTGGATAAGGACACGTGCAGTTGCATCCCCGATGTGTCTGTCTTCACTTGTAGCCTGCGAGAAAGACCCGATCACGTGACAGAGAGCCATGTGAGTGAGAGTAGCTTCGGAATGCGCAGCACTCAGGGCCGCAAAAGGCATGGATTTTTTTTAGGGTGCATTACAGCCAGACGGGATGCCGCCGTGAAATTCAAGGCATATTAAGTGCTTGTCAAATTATGAATGAGAGACTATTGAAGTGTGTACAGCCTGCGCAAAAAAAACAAAGCAGGGCTCATGCCTTTCAAGCAACTTTTTTCAAATCATCATTAGAGTCTCATCATTCAGCCTTACAATGTATTCAAAATCAAAACATATAGCCCAACGTTTGTAGAACAACTAAAGTTACACGCTGACTAAACCGGACACGCGCGTGAGCCTGCGTGCTCCATCGCGCGCATGTTGATTTTGTACCCCAAAACCAGACACGATTAGGACACGCAGGTTGAAATATCAAAACAAACTCTGGACCAATTATATTAATTTGGAGACAGGTCGAAAATAATTAAACAATTATGGCAATTTAACTAGCTAGCTTGCTGTTGCTAGCTAATTTGTCCTGGGATATAGACATTGAGTTGTTATTTTACCTGAAATGCACAAGGTCCTCTACTCCGACAATTAATCCACAGATGAGAAAGGAATTTGGTTTACCGTTTTGTCATCTCTCCTCCTTCCTCAGGCTTCTTTTTGACTTCTTTGGACTTTATATGGCGGTTGGCAACCAACTTTACTGTGCATTACTACAAAGGACTGGAGTGTGGATGTCAGTTCACTTTTTAATCACACATGTGAGTATATGCTCCTAAAGACCAACGAGGAGATGGGAGAGGCCGGACTTGCAGAGTGTTGAGCGTCACAAATAGAACCTATTTCTATTTTAGCGCCTGGCCACGCAGATGCTAAAGAGGCGCCCATTGTGGTCTGCATTTTAAATTAGGAACTCGAAATTAAGTATATACGAGTACCTATTTCTTTGTTAATCACTCAACACAGAATAGATTCGTTCAATTGTATTCTGTATACTATAAAATAATGCCACTGAATTATAAGCAAATCTTGTTTGCTTAATGAACTAGTGTATCCCACAGCCATTTGGCATAGCCACATCAGGACCTAACATAAGGACAACTCAGAGTATGCTATTCTTTTCTTCTGAAATAGACTACATTTTCTTCATATCATGCTTCTTTAGACCCGTCTAAAATAAATAATGGATTTATTGTGAAGGTGTAGGCTAATTACATGCATTTATAAGACATGGATTTATGTGTGGAAGCCAGGAGATGCTTAATTAACGGTCAATTACCGTGAGACCGACAGTTATTTGCTTGATAATCACCGGCTGATGAAATTTTGTGACCACCACAGCCCTACTTCTGACCACAACCACAGACCACAATTAACAACCACAACTTCTGACCACAACCATACAACTTCTGAATACAACCACACAGTTGCTTACCACATCTAGTGACCACAACCACATAACTTTCGACCACACAACTACTGACCAACTCAACTGCTGACCACAACCTCTGACCACAACTACACAATTACTGACAACACAACTTCTGAACACAACCAAACAACTGCTTACCACATCTAGTGACCACAACCACACAACAACTGACCACAACACAACCACATAACTTCTGACTACACAACTACTGACCACAACCACACAACTGCTGACCACATTGAGTGAACACAACCACACATCTACTGACCACAACCACACAACTTTTGACCATACAACTTCTGAACACAACCACACAACTTCTGACCACATCGAGTGACCACAACAACTTATGACCATAACCACAAATACTGACCACAACTACTGACCCCTACTGAACAAACAACAGACACCAAACCAACTTTCACATGTTCAGGTTATCCTAACTTAAAATTCTGATTTTAAAAAAATCAACTATAACTATATTATTTTGCATACATTTCAATAAAATAACCCACCAACAGTAACTCTTGAACCATTCAAGCTAGATACAGCGAACCAACTTTATGTTCAGGCTATCCTAACTTTTGATCGACCTTCTTTTTCAACTATAACCAGTCACCAGAAATACTACTGCAGACACTACCACTACGATAAAGTTTTACTTAGATACTTTAATATTTAAAGCAAAAAAGTTTCAAAGTAAAATGTTTTAAACTTCTACCACTACCACAAAAACACTTTAAAGAGCTTTAGCAAGCCCCACAACTTCACTTTTAAAGTTAATCTATTTATTATTATAATTTTTGGGTGGGTGTTTATAATTTGTCCTATTTCACACAAGTAGAACTGTAATTTCACTGTAGAGATAGAGGTAGATAGCCTAGCACTTAAGAGCAGTGGGCCAGTAACCGAAAGGTCGCAAATTCAAATCCCCAAGCTGACTAGGTAAAAAAATCTGTCCATGTGCCCTTGAGCAAGGTACTTAACCCTAATTCCTGTAAATTGCCCTGGATAAGAATGACTAAAATGTAAATGTAAGATTGGACAGTAACAATATTTTTACACATGTCATTTCTAGAGTTGGCACAACAGCTAAAACTGATATAAACTCAACCACATTAAGATATTTACGTGTCTATAAAAACACAACGAGCTTCAATGCCATACAACACTCCTTCTGTGGCAACCAACTGCTCTTAAACGCTAGTAAAACCAAATGCATGCTTTTCAACCGTTGCTGCCCGCAACCGTCCGCCCGACTAGCATCACCACCCTGGACGTTCCGACCTAGAATATGTGGACAACTATAAATACCTAGGTGTTTGGCTAGACTGTAAACTCTCCTTCCAGACTCATATTAAACATCTCCAATCCAAAATCAAATCTAGAATCGGCTTTCTATTTCGCAACAAAGCCTCCTTCACTCACGCCGCCAAACTTACCCTAGTAAAACTGACTATCCTACCGATCCTCGACTACGGCGAGATCGTCTACAAAATAGCTTCCAACACTCTACTCAGCAAACTGGATGCAGTCTATCACAGTGCCATCCGTTTTGTTACCAAATCACCTTCTACAACCCACCACTGCGATCTGTATGCTCTAGTCTGCTGGCCCTCGCTACATACTCGTCGCCAGGTCATCTATAAGTCTATGCTAGGTAAAGCTCCGCCTTATCTCAGTTCACTGATCACGATAACAACACCCAACCGTAGCACACGTTCCAGCAGGTATATCTCACCGATCACCCCCAAAGCCAACACCTCATTTGGCCGCCTTTCCTTCCAGTTCTCTGCTGCCAGTGACTGAAACTAATTGCAAAAATCGCTGAAGTTGGAGACTTTTATTTCCCTCACCAACTTTAAACATCTGCTATCTGAGCAGCTAACCGATCGCTGCAGCTGTACATAGTCCATCGGTAAATAGCCCACCCAAATAGCCCACCTACCTCATCCCCATACTGTTTTTATTTTAATTAATTTGCTGCTCTTTTGCAAACCAGTATCTCTACTTGCACATACTCATCTGCTCATTTATCACTAAATTGTAATTATTCACTCCTATGGCTTATTTATTGCCTACCCCCTCATGCCTTTTGCACACACTGTATATAGACTTTATTTTTTCTACTGGGTCATTGACTTGTTTATTGTGTTATTGGCTTGTTTACTCCATGTGTAACTCTGTGTTGTTGTCTGTGTCACACTGCTTTGCTTTATCTTGGCCAGGTCGCAGTTGCAAATGAGAACTTGTTCTCAACTAGCCTACCTGGTTAAATAAAGGTGAGAAAAAAATAAAAGAAATTTAGACAGCAAACATAAGAACCTGATTTTTTCCTATATCTTGCCTGTGTTTTCATAAACAAGTAAGCTGTTAGGTGAGTGTACTTTCACTGTGCCTGGAAAGAGACCGTCGAAGAGAACTATTGGATGAATCATAGTTTAAAGACATAGATCAGTTGCCAGTTTAAACTGGTTTTAGATACTGTTATGTAATGACAAGGATGAAGACGTTCTCGCTGTTCTAAATTGCCCTTGTTTTATTACTTTTTCATAAAATGTCTGCAGATTGATGCTGGGAATGTTGTCAGCACAAATATGTAATATATATCATTCCAGAATTTGTGTCATGTGTTTAAAAACTTCTTATGGCTGCAATCCCGTTAACGGGATAATTTTCATCAACAACCGCTCATTTGCAAAGCGCCACATTCAAATAATATTACAAAAAATATTTATATTCATGAAATCACAAGTGCAATATAGAAAAACACAGCCTTTTGTTAATCCACCTGTCGTGTCAGATTTTGAAAATATGCTTTACAGCGTAAGCAAACCAAGCGTTTGTGTAAGTTTATCGATCGCTCAACAAAACATTATGAACACCTAGGATCAAAGTAGCTTGGTCACGAAAATCAGAAAAGCAATCAAATTAATCGTTTACCTTTGATGATTGTCGGATGTTTTCACTCACGAGACTCCCAGTTACACAATAAATGTTCCTTTTGTTCCATAAAGATTATTTTTAGATCCAAAATACCTCAGTTTGTTTGGCGCGTTATGTTCAGAAATCCACAGGAAAGGGCGGTCACGACAACGCAGACGAAAATTCCAAATAGTATTCATAATGTCCACAGAAACATGTCAAACGTTTTTTATAACCAATCCTCTGGTTGTTTTTAAAATATATAATCGATAATATATCAACCGCAACTGTCTTTTTCAGTAGGAGAGGGAAAGGCAATGGCTGCCCAAACTCTGTTGCGCATACAAAACGCTGCTGGCACCCAGCCATACAATGACGCGATGTTATGTTTCTTGCTCATTTTTCGAAATAAAAGCCTGAAACTATGTCTAAAGACTGTTGACACCTCGAGGAAGCGATAGGAAAAGGAATCTGGTTGATATCCCTTTAAATGGAGCAAAGGCAGGCTATGGAACATGGAGTTTCCAAAATAGAGGCCACTTACTTCCTGGTTTGATTTTCCTCAGGGTTTCGCCTGCAATATCAGTTCTGTTACACTCACAGACAATATTTTGACAGTTTTTGAAACTTTAGAGTGTTTTCTATCCAAAACTAATAATAATATGCATATATTAGCAACTGAGACTGAGGAGCAGGACGTTTACTTTGGGCAACTTATTCATCCAAGCTACTCAATACTGCCCCCCAGCCATTAGAAGATTTAAGTGGAAATACTGAATAATTCTGTTATAACACCAAATTTACAGTTGAAGACGGAAGTTTACATACACTTAGGTTGGAGTAATTAAAACTAGTTTTTCAACCACTCCACAAATTTCTTGTTAACAAACTATAGTTTTGGCAAGTCGGTTAGGACATCTAAGTACTTTTTCCAACAACTGTTTACAGACAGATTATTTCACTGTATCACAATTCCAGTGGGTCAGAAGTTTACATACACTAAGTTGACTGTGCCTTTAAACAGCTTGAAAAATTCCAGAAAATTATGTCATGGTGTAAGAAGCTTCTGACATCATTTGAGTCAATTGGAGGTGTACCTGTGGATGAATTTCAAGGCCTACCTTCAAACTCACTGGCTCTTTGCTTGACATCATGGGAAAATCAAAAGAAATCAACCAATACTTCAGAAAAAACATTGTAGACCACAAGTCTGGTTCATCCTTGGGAGAACTTTCCAAATGCCTGAAGGTACCACGTTCATCTGTACAAACAATAGTATGCAAGTATAAATACCATAGGACCACTCAGACATCATACCGCTCAGGAAGGAGACACGTTCTGTCTCCTAGAGAAGAAGTACTTTGGTACGAAAAGTGCAAATCAATCCCAGAACAACAGCAAAGGACCTTGTGAAGATGCTGGAGGCAACAGGTACAAACGTATCGATATCCACAGAAAAACGAGTCCTATAGTGGGGCAAAAAAGTATTTAGTCAGCCACCAATTGTGCAAGTTCTCCCACTTAAAAAGATGAGGCCTGTCATTTTTTTTTCATAGATACACTTCAACTATGACAGACAAAATTAGGGGAAAAAATCCAGAAAATCACATTGTAGGATTTTTTATGAATTTATTTGCACTATGGCCAAGACCAAAGAGATGTCAAAGGACACCAGATACAACATTGTAGAAAGTAACCAGTTACACACAGGTGGATTGTATTTATCATCATTAGTCATTTAGGTCAACATTGGATCATTCAGAGATCCTCACTGAACTTCTGGAGAGAGTTTTCACGCCCAATTTTCCATTTTTGATTTGTTAAAAAAGTTTGAAATATCCAATAAATGTCGTTCCACTTCATGATTGTGTCCCACTTGTTGTTGATTCTTCACAAAAAAATACAGTTTTATATCTTTATGTTTGAAGCCTGAAATGTGGCAAAAGGTCGCTAAGTTCAAGGGGGCCGAATACTTTCGCAAGGCACTGTATGTTGGAAAATTTTCTTCGTAGACTAGGTTATAGAAACCCCATGAAGGGAAAATTCTAGTATCATGTATTAACCTAAACCAATTTATGTTACATTGAACTGGGTGAATAGAATATCAATGTCAGTCATTTAATATGCTGTAATAGAAATAAGGCCATACTCATGAAAACAACTAAATTGTTTTCACTCATCTTAAACGGCTCTGACCGCCACTGATTTATAGCCTACTGTAATTCAGCATCCCATACACATCCCTTTTCCAATGGAGGGCCATTTTCCTTATTTGACTGCAATGAGGCCTCTTTAAGAAAAGGGGGATTTGCTCAGTGATTGGACCTCTGTGGATTATAAACGTATGGTAGGAGATCAAGTTCAGGTCTTAAAACCCCGATGTCTTTGCATAATGAATGCAGTCTAATGAATAACATGCCTTGTTAAGGCAGAGTTTACGTTACTGCTGGCCACTGTTGTTGTATACATGAAATTATGTTTGGAATGTGCTCAGAGTCCAAGCTGGGCTCACCAAGGGAGCGCTTTTGTAGTATAACTGAAATTGTGAGTAGGAAACAAGCAGGTACTGATGGTTTTACATGTGCCATTTATTATAAACTCAGCAAAAAAAGAAACGTCCTCACTGTCAACTGCATTTATTTTCAGCAAACTTAACGTGTAAATATTTGTATGACCATAACAAGATTCAACAACTGAGACATAAACTGAACAAATTCCACATACATGTGACTAACAGAAATGTAATAATGTGTCCCTGAACAAAGAAGGGGTCAAAATCAAAAGTAACAGTCATTAGATGGTGTGGCCACCAGCTGCATTAAGTACTGCAGTGCATCTCCTCCTCATGGACTGCACCAGATTTGCCAATTCTTGCTGTGAGATGTTACCCCACTTTTCCACCAAGGCACCTGCAAGTTCCCGGACATTTCTGGGGGGAATGGCCCTAGCCCTCACCCTCCGATCCAACAGGTCCCAGATGTGCTCAATGGGATTGAGATCCGGGCTCTTCGCTGGTCATGGCATAACACTGACATTCCTGTCTTGCAGGAAATCACGCACAGAACAAGCAGTATGGCTGGTGGCATTGTCATGCTGTAGAGTCATGTCAGGATGAGCCTGCAGGAAGGGTACCACATGAGGGAGGAGGATGTCTTCCCTGTAACGCACAGCGTTGAGATTGCCTGAAATGACAACAAGCTCAGTCCGATGATGCTGTGACACACCGCCCCAGAACAGGCGGACCCTCCACCTCCAAATCGATCCCGCTCCAGAGTACAGGCCTCTGTATGGACATTGCAATTTATTGCCCTGGCCACATCTGCAGTCCTCGTGCCTCCTTGCAGCATGCCTAAGGCACGTTCACGCAGATGAGCAGGGATCCTGGGCATCTTTCTTTTGCCGTTTTTCAGAGTCCATTGAAAGGACTCCATTTTCATAACTGTGACCTTAATTGCTTGTAAGCTGTTAGTATCTTAACGACCGTTCCACAGGTGCATGTTCATTAATTGTTTATGGTTCATTGAAACAGTGTGGGAAACAGTGTTTAAATCCTTTACAATGAGGATCTGTGAAGTTATTTGGATTTTTATGAACTATTTTTGAAAGACAGGGTACTGAAAAGGGATGTTTGTACATAGTGCAGTTTAGAGATAATGGCTTTTTTCTAGAAAGCAGAGGAGTTAGCTGATCTTTCCATTGTGGAAAATATTCCTGGCTCCTCCCTTTATTTCTGCACATTGTGTCTTGAATGCTCAATATACAGTTGAAGTCGGAAGTTTACATAAACCTTAGCCAAATACATTTCAACTCAGTTTTTCACAATTCCTGACATTTAATCCAAGTAACAATTCCCTGTCTTAGGTCAGTTAGGATCACCACTTTATTTTAAGAATATGAAATGTCAGAGTAATAGTGGAGAAAATGTATTTATTTCAGCTTGTATTTCACATTCCCAGTGGGTCAGAAGTTTACATACACTCAATTAGTATTTGGTAGCATTGCCTTTAAATTGTTTAACTTGGGTCAAACATTTCGGGTAGCCTTCCACACGCTTCCCACAATAAGTTGGGTGAATTTTGGCCCATTCCTCCTGACAGAGCTGGTGTAACTGAGTCAGGTTTGTAGGCCTCCTTGCTCGCACACGCTTTTTCAGTTCTGCCCACAAATTTTCTATAGGATTGAGGTCAGGGCCTTGTGATGGCAACTCCAATACCTTGACTTTGTTGTCCTTAAGTCATTTTGCCACAACTTTGGAAGTATGCTTGGGATCATTGTCCATTTGGAAGACCCATTTGTGACCAAGCTTTAATTTCCTGACTGATGTCTTGAGATGTTGCTTCAATATATCCACACAATTTCTCTCCCTCATGATGCCATCTATTTTGTGAAGTGCACTAGTCCCTCCCGCAGCAAAGCACCCCCACAACATGCTGCTGCCACCCCTGTGCTTCACGGTTGGCAAGGTGCTTGCAAGCCTCCCTTTTTTTCCTCCAAATATAACGATGTTCATTATGGCCAAACAGTTATATTTTTGTTTCATCAGACCAGAGAACATTTCTCCAAAAAGTACAATCTTTGTCCCCATGTGCAGTTGCGAACCGTAGCCTGGCTTTTGTAATGGTGATTTTGGAGCAGTAGCTTCTTCCTTGCTGAGCAGCCTTTCAGGTTATGTCGATATACAGTGGGGCAAAAAAGTATTTAGTCAGCCACCAATTGTGCAAGTTCTCCCACTTAAAAACATGAGAGAGGCCTGTCATTTTCATCATAGGTACACTTCAACTATGACAGTCAAAATTAGGGAAAAAAATCCAGAAAATCACATTGTAGGATTTTTAATGAATTTATTTGCAAATTATGGTGGAAAATAAGTATTTGGTCAATAACAAAAGTTTATCTCAATACTTTGTTATATACCCTTTGTTGGCAATGACAGAGGTCAAACGTTTTCTGTAAGTCTTCACAAGGTTTTCACACACTGTTGCTGGTATTTTGGCCCATTCCTCCATGCAGATCTCCTCTAGAGCAGTGATGTTTTGGGGCTGTTGCTGGGCAACACAGACTTTTAACTCCCTCCAAATATTTTCTATGGGGTTGAGATCTGGAGACTGTCTAGGCCACTCCAGGACCTTGAAAAGCTTCTTACGAAGCCACTCCTTCGTTGCCCGGGCGGTGTGTTTGGGATCATTGCCATGCTGAAATACCCAGCCACGTTTAATCTTCAATGCCCTTGCTGATGGAAGGAGGTTTTCACTCAAAATCTCACGATACATGGCCCCATTCATTCTTTCCTTTACACGGATCAGTCGTCCTGGTCCCTTTGCAGAAAAACAGCCCCAAAGCAGGATGTTTCCACCCCCATGCTTCACAGTAGGTATGGTGTTCTTTGGATGCAATTCAGCATTCTTTGTCCTCCAAACACGACAAGTTGAGTTTTTACCAAAAAGTTATATTTTGGTTTCATCTGACCATATGACATTCTCCCAATCTTCTTCTGGATCATCCAACTGCTCTCTAGCAAACTTCAGACGGGCCTGGACATGTACTGGCTTAAGCAGGGGGACACGTCTGGCACTGCAGGATTTGAGTCCCTGGCGGCGTAGTGTGTTACTGATGGTAGGCTTTGTTACTTTGGTCCCAGCTCTCTGCAGGTCATTCACTAGGTCCCCCCCGTGTGGTTCTGGGATTTTTGCTCACCGTTCTTGTGATCATTTTGACCCCACGGGGTGAGATCTTGCGTGGAGCCCCAGATCGAGGGAGATTATCAGTGGTCTTGTATGTCTTCCATTTCCTAATAATTGCTCCCACAGTTGATTTCTTCAAACCAAGCTGCTTACCTATTGCAGATTCAGTCTTCCCAGCCTGGTGCAGGTCTACAATTTTGTTTCTGGTGTCCTTCGACAGCTCTTTGGTCTTGGCCATAGTGGAGTTTGGAGTGTGACTGTTTGAGGTTGTGGACAGGTGTATTTTATATTGATAACAAGTTCAAACAGGGGCCATTAATACAGGTAACGAGTGGAGGACAGAGGAGCCTCTTAAAGAAGAAGTTACAGGTCTGTGAGAGCCAGAAATCTTGCTTGTTTGTAGGTGACCAAATACTTATTTCCCACCATAATTGTCAAATAAATTAATGAAAAATCCTACAATGTGATTTTTAATTTTTTTTTGTCTGTCATAGTTGAAGTGTCTCATCTTTTTAGGTGGGCGAACTTGTACAATTGGTGGGTGACTAAATACTTTTTTGCCCCACTGTACATTGTATTCCTTCTATGCGCTCTCCTCCTCTCACCTTGTCCTTTCGTTTGTGGACTTCAATGCACAACACATCAGCTTCTGCTAAATGAATTGCCTCTCTGAGCACATTGAAATTCTCTGAATCTGAATGTGACCATTCAAAAAAAACTTTCCAAGCCGAACAATATCAGAACCGCTACATACAGCCTACATCGTTGTCACTATATTAGCTAAAGTAACATCATAGTCAACAGAACTAACGTGTTAGTAAACCCACTACAATCATGCAGTAACTTTACAGTGTATAGTCAGTAAGCAGTTTATAATGGCTTCTTCTTCATTTTTGAAGAAATTGATTTGTTCAAAACTGTTCAACTATTGTCTTTCTCTCTCTTTGAGTCAACTACTTACCACATTTTATGCACTGCAGTGTCAGCTAACTGTAGCTCATGCATTCAGTACAAAGGATAATTCTCTACTCCTTTGATTGGGTGGACAACATGTCAGTTCATGCTGCAACTTCCTCTGGAAGTTGTCATAATTACTGTGAAAGTCTATGGAAGGCATGAGCCTCCTAGATTTTGGACTGATGTCAATGTACCCAGAGGAGGACGGAAACTTGCTGTCCTACACCATGGTGCAGAGTGCACTACAGAGTGCGGTTGAGGCTACTGTAGACCTTCATTGCAAAACAGTGTTTTAATCAATTATTTGGTGATGTGATTGTATTTAGTGTAGTTTTATCTAAAAAGGAGAACTCTCTAAATGTTTAAAAATACACTGCTCAAAAAAATAAAGGGAACACTTAAACAACACAAAGTAAGTCCAAGTCAATCACACTTCTGTGAAATCAAACTGTCCACTTAGGAAGCAACACTGATTGACAATAAATCTCACATGCTGTTGTGCAAATGGAATAGACAACAGGTGGAAATTATAGGCATTTAGCAAGACACCCCCAATAAAGGAGTGATTCTGCAGGTGGTGACCAGACAACTTCTCAATTCTTATGCTTCCTGGCTGATGTTTTGGTCACTTTTGAATGCTGGCGGTGCTTTCACTCTAATGGTAGCATGAGACGGAGTCTACAACCCACACAAGTGGCTCAGGTAGTGCAGCTCATCCAGGATGGTACATCAATGCGAGCTGTGGCAAGAAGGTTTGCTGTGTCTGTCAGCGTAGTGTCCAGAGCATGGAGGCGCTACCAGGACACAGGCCAGTACATCAGGAGACGTGGAGGAGGCCGTAGGAGGGCAACATCCCAGCAGCAGGACGGCTACCTCCGCCTTTGTGCAAGGAGGAACACTGCCAGAGCCCTGCAAAATGACCTCCAGCAGGCCACAAATGTGTCTGCTCAAACGGTCAGAAACAGACTCCATGAGGGTGGTATGAGGGCCCGACGTCCACAGGTGGGGGTTGTGCTTGCAGCCCAACACCGTGCAGGACGTTTGGCATTTGCCAGAGAACACCAAGATTGGCAAATTCTCCACTGGCGCCCTGTGCTCTTCACAGATGAAAGAAAGCAGATTCACACTGAGCATGTGACAGACGTGACAGAGTCTGGAGACGCCGTGGAGAACGTTCTGCTGCCTGCAACATCCTCCAGAATGACCGGTTTGGCGGTGGGTCAGTCATGGTGTGGGATGGCATTTCTTTGGGGGGGCGCACAGCCCTTCATGTGCTCGCCAGAGGTAGCCTGACTACCATTAGGTACCGAGATGAGATCCTCAGACCCCATGTGAGACCATATGCTGGTGCGGTTGGCCCTGGGTTCCTCCTAATGCAAGACAATGCTAGACCTCATGTGGCTGGAGTGTGTCAGCAGTTCCTGCAAGAGGAAGGCATTGATGCTATGGACTGGCCCGCCCGTTGCCCAGACCTGAATCCAATTGAGCACATCTGGGACATCATGTCTCACTCCATCCACCAACGCCACGCTGCACCACAGACTGTCCAAGAGTTGGCGGATGCTTTAGTCCAGGTCTGGGAGGAGATTCGCCACCTCATCAGGAGCATGCCCAGGCGTTGTAGGGAGGTCATACAGGCACATGGAGGCCACAAACACTACTGAGCCTCATTTGGACTTGTTTTAAGGACATTACATCAACGTTGGATCAGCCTGTAGTGTGGTTTTCCACTTTAATTTTGAGTGACTCCAAATCCAGACCTCCATGTGTTGATAAATTTGATTTCCATTGATCATTTTTGTGTGATTTTGTTGGCAGCACATTCAACTATGTAAAGAAAAAAGTATTTTATAAGAATATTTCATTCATTCAGATCTAGGATGTGTTATTTTAGTGTTCCCTTTATTTTTTTGAGCAGTGTATATATTTTTAATTAAATTCACTGAGCAGGATGGTCCTGCCCTTGTTCCTCTGAGGAGCCTCCACTGCAATATGGACAGGCACAAAGTGATCCACTATGGTTTCATCAGGGCCAGCTCCAGTCTCTTATGGTCCCAGGCAGATATCGTTAACATGGCAATTTAATTTGTACCTTTATTTAACTAGGCAAGTCAGTTAAGAACAAATTATTATTTTCAATGATGGCCGAGGAACAGTGGGTTTACTGCCTGTTTAGGGGCAGAATGACAGATTTGTACCTTGTCAGCTCGGGGATTAGAACTTGCATACTTTCGGTTACTAGTCCAATGCTCTAACCACTAGGCTACCCAATGGGTAGAATTGCAGTAAATAAGATTTTTCTCTCTGCCCCTTGCAAAATAAGTAGAGTTGCATGAAATGTGTCATAAAATTGCACTAAAATATAAAATAATTTGCCATGCTGTCCAAACTTTTCAAGTAGAGATACTGCCTTGGAAGCTGGGTATGATAGGGAGAGAAAAGTCTGTTTTGGATTGATATTTGTCTGGTTAATATGAAATTAAGACATATTAATAACCAGTTATTCAAATCAGCTCTGTACCGCATCGACGTGCGCCGCCCAAATGTTATAAAATGGGCACCATATAGCTCCGCATTGACATGATTGGTTGACGACAAGTGGGGGCGGGAGGTCCAGTATAAACACAAACTCCCTTTCTTGAAAACTTCTACACAACACCTCTGCTCATCAAAGCCCAAGAAGTATAAATGCCCTGACTTCTGCAGAGCCCCTATCGCAGTAAAAGTTGTATGGCAACTGAAGAGATCAAATTGACCATGTGTAACGGATGTGAAACGGCTAGCTTAGTTAGCGGTGTGCGCTAAATAGCGTTTCAATCGGTTACATCACTTGCTCTGAGACCTTGAAGTAGTAGTTGCTCTGCAAGGGCCGCGGATTTTGTGGAGCGATGGGTAACGATGCTTCGAGGGTGACTGTTGTCGTTGTGTGCAGAAGGTCCCTGGTTCGCGCCTGGGTATGGGCGAGGGGACGGTTTAAAAATTATACTGTTACATTGATGCTGTTGACCCGGATTACTGGTTGCTGCGGAAAAAGGAGGAAGGTCAAAAGGGGGGTGAGTGTAACGGATGTGAAACGGCTAGCTTAGTTAGCGGTGTGCGCTAAATAGCGTTTCAATCAGTTACGTCACTTGCTCTGAGACCTTGAAGTAGTAGTTCCCCTTGCTCTGCAAGGGCCGTGGCTTTTGTGGAGCGATGGGTAACGATGCTTCGTGGGTGACTGTTGTCGTTGTGTGTAGAAGGTCCCTGGTTCACGCGAGGGGACGGACGTAAAGTTATTCTGTTACACATGCAAAACCTTTTACGTGACGCTCCTCATTCCCTTTCAACTTTTATATATTTACAAAAAGTCAATTCAAAGGCTATGCTGAAAAGGACCAATTAATTAATTATATGCAATCCATCTAATGTAATTCAACTGATAAATATAATAGGTATATCGTTGTTTATGTTTATAACTTTCATGAAACGAATATATGCCCACATATGATCATCATATGCTTTTCAAGAAATGAGCAACTAAAATTATGTATTTATCAGTCGAGTTGTGGCTACTCTGTAGCCTACTCAAATGACTCACTAAACAAATAGGCTATATTGTCTTAAATGTGGTGGACAACATCAACACAAAAAGCAGGTCAATTGAACGCTTGACAGTTGTATTTAATTTGACTTCAGGAAACGTAAATACCGTTTCCAGAATCTTTTGGCAACTTCCCAATTCCTACACCCAATGTGAGCAACAGGTGGCCAAACATAGCACACTAAGCTACGATACAACATATAATAGCTTTCTATATATTATTATATAGCTTATTATTATTATAGCTTCTATATATTATTATTAGTGATGTACTTTACTATTTGCAAATGCAAAATCAACCCAAATTCTAAACGATAATTTAATTACTTGGCACATCGCCACATATGCGGTGTGAGGTGTTGCAGAGGCTCCCCTGGTAGTGGGCTTTTTAGGACTACTACTGAGAGTGGTGTTCTTACTGGCGCTTTTACAGCCGCCAAAGCATCACCCAGGTGGACGATCCAGCCTACCTACAGAGGAGCTGTGAACATCGAAAACGAGGTGCCGGATGGAGAGCTCCGTGGCCTGTCTGTCAGATGTCTCTAACTCCCTGCGTACTGTACTATCAATGCTCCATCCGCTGAAGATTGTACCTTTCCGCACAGCCCATCATCTAAAACTGTGGAAGACCATCGACCAAGAACTGCCAGATCCTCCTACTTTTGTTTTGTTAAATAGTTTTCTGGTTGTTTTGTTTTTTAAAGCGACTTTGAGATTCAACGTGTAATGAAAAGCGATATATAAATAAACATATTCTTAAATATCAAAAGGGGCATGTACACATTGGGCTGTATCCGATTAGTCAAGTTGAATCAGACATGATATCGTATCTTAATTATCCCAGGAACATATAAAACATAATTAGGCAGGATAAGACTCCTGCTTGTATAATGAATTCAGACCGAGCGTGCGACTCGCAATAAGATAAAAAAAATACTTACCAAATCAGCTTCCGTTTTATTTTTGCATTCTTGGGAACCGGAAGAAATATTCCTGATTTCCTCCTGAATCTAAGGCGTTCTGGAGGTTAACGATTGTATATTTCATATATAGTAGTAAACTGATATCAATTGATTGTGGTATTTCTATTACGTTGCACACATCTAATCCGATTTCAATGTATGGCTTGATTCACAGGTTACATTGTATCTTGACTAATTTAAGGCGTGCTCACGGTCGTAGAGTCAAATCATTGGTTGACAAACAGCAATCAGATGCAAATTACCTCTGAATCATTGGGGGCCAACCTATACATACAAAGGGAATGTCGGCAAATGTAAATATATGTGCAGTCAGTGTGGGGGAAAATAATGGCATTGTATTATAATAGCTTCTAAGCTTCATGTTGGTGAAATATGTATGAGATGTTGAAACGTGTGTTCTATACCTCGAGGAAGAGGTATAGGTATTATATAGGTATTTTCTCCCTAAGCACATCTCAACGTAAGAAACTTGGCAGATTGTCCCTTGACATTATAATGAAAGACTACCTACCCCATTTGAGCTTTTGGCGAGGTTCCCTTATGTAGTGAGTGATTCCTTTTCACCCTACATCAGGTGGGTGGTGCCAATATTCTGCTGCTGGGGTCTGCAACTGGCGGCCCATGAGCCAAAACCAGCCCCACAAGCGATTTATTTTGTTTTGTAGATTTTATATATATATATATATAAAGACTAAAATCACCAGGAATTCAGCTAAAAATTATGTTTAATTAAGGAAATGTGTTGCCAAGTATTCCCACGAATAAAAAAAGAGATGTGATCGTGTCTCAATTTTCAAATACAATTTCTTTCTGGGCTTAGTTGTGGTCAATTTGCAATGT